>NW_023494799.1:392894-692894 GCF_904425465.1 Colossoma macropomum
GAAATGTTCGTTTCACGGGAAACGCCAGCTACAAGGTGGGGGTCACCAGGACCATGGGTTTAAAAGAAGGCCACAGCCTCTTTTATGCACCGCGAACAGAGTGTGTTGGCGGGCTTCGTCGTCATCGAAACCCCCCTGGAGGCTTCCCCGCAAAGACGGGGTGGAACACACGCGCCCATAGTGGCCGTATCTAGCGCCGGACGTGGTCTTAACCCCCGGCGGGCCGGTTATGCCATTTGGTCGGAGCGAACCAAGCCCCGCACCCACCCCTGGGGGGGGGTGTTGCGAGGACTTGGCCCATAAAAGCTCACCATCTTTCGGGTTTTTTGCAGGGCGCTGGAGGAGACTGGTTGGACTTGGTGCAATTTTTTAAATGTCTGAAATAAGTCCATAACAGCACTTGGACCCCAACCAAAAACTCATGTCGCCACTGCTTCCCAGAATCCCGATGGCACCCCTCTGGATTTTCCATGCACATCGGGCGGATATGCAAGTAGGACGAAGACCCTGGTGGCGCCACCTAGGTGAACTTTATGGACATGGTCTTGAAAATTTCGTCCTGCCCCTGGGAGACCATAAAAACTTTAACTCTGAAAACTGCCGGCCACTGGGAGACCAATGGACTTTTTTCAGCATTTTTCACCAGACACTGGTAGACCATAAAAACTTGGCTGGACGTTCGTTTTTAGCCAGGGAACTTTGAAACACAACACCGCTACCAGAATTCACCAGCTTACATCCAAACCGACCCCTTCGTCCAGTGAAAACCCCTGGGGCGAGACACATCATCCTTCCCGAGACATCGTCACTTTCCCCTGTTATTTCAATCGCCCGTTGCTCCGGGGATAAACCACCCACCACCACTACCACCAAACTTCACCGGCCTGCTCTCCTCCTCCACCCGCTTCATCTGATACCTTAGCCGGATCCCCAATACCCACACACTTCCTAGGCCCCTTTTTCCCCCTACCAATCTCCATTAACTTCCTTCCCCGGGCTTCTTCGGATTCCCTACTCCCACCCATCCGGGGCTATGGGCCTCCAGGAACCCGGCGCACCATCCGAACCTGTTGGGCCCACACTTAAGCACTTCCAGTCTCTCTGTCCGGGAGTGAATCTCCTTTTATTTATTTATTTATTTATTAGAAAATTGTTCCTAGTAGAATAGTTGCATTGGGGTTATATTTATGTTTGATTCTTCCAACTGCATTGCAAGGCAAAGAACAAAGAGGCGAAAAGAGGGATGCACCACTAGACCGAGCAGGGCACCCTCAAGGCCTGGCCTGGCCTATGTTTTTCACCTATTCATTCTCCTTCCCACAACAGCAAGTCAGAGGACGAACAGGTGTGGTACAGTAGATTAATGAATTTTAGGACACATCATCAGTAGTGTACCCCAGAGTCATCAGGTGTTTCGGCCTTTAAACGCTATACACCCTCATCTGAGGCGGCCAGCCAAAGGTTGATCAAGCCAAGGCTTGTGTCCCATGCCCAATTCAATTATTTATTTTTAAGGTATTATATTGTATAAAAGCTAATGCAGTTTTTTTTCTTTTTATATAAACGCTGTTGTATTTTTGGGAATGCTATTTTTAGCCTTTTTTTTTTACAAAGTTGTATTTTTTATTGTAAACTGTGGTGTGGTGTGTGCTGATAGAAGACTGGGCGTTCATTTAACATCTGTTTGCCCCAGACCACCTTCCCTGCGTGCTGTCCTAGTGGACCCAGAGAGGCTGAATACCTACCCCCTGCCCAACTGACCCTTTGTTAACACCGCTAGGTTGCCCAGGTCAGCCAGACAAGGTCTGAGAATTTGGACCTACTCTGGCATAAACCTAACATAACCTAGGGCCTAAAACAAACCTCTGGCCTTACCCTCCCTCCCACCCAATTTGTGGTTGGGAGGGGTCCAACAACAGGGCCCCCCAACTTAACCAGGGGTGGACTCCAGACTATAACTTGGGATTACAAGCCCAAATTTGGAGCCCACTATTCGTCCCTTGGGGGAGAATGGTGCGATTGGCTCCCTGTCATAGGGAGCCATTATATCAAATGAGCCAACAAAACCAGGAGACACACCAAAATGAACAAAACTCCAGATGATGGTAGATTCTCAAGGAATGCTGGGAGTCTTCCCAATATGCAAACGGTCACAAAACCAAATCTTCAAACGCTAATAACTCCAAAACAATGCCATTTACGGACGTGGGGTTTTTGCTAATAAAAGCTGGTACTCTCATGAAAAATGAAAAAAACATAAAAATACAAGAGTTCACCGCGATGGAATTCACCACAGCCAAGATCCAAATCCCCCAGAAAACCACAATGCCGATAGATGGGGGGAGCGCCTCTGGTAGAAGCTTGATGAATCCCTGCACCTAAATGGTGGAGGGACCAGTCCGCCATTGGTGCACAACCCCAAAAAGATCCAAAGCGGTAGAAGCTTGGTATCTTTCCGGAAACATATCAGCGTTGGACCACACTGGCCTGGAATTCGAAGGAAAGCTATTTGCCGGCTTGGACCTCCACCCAAGATTGTCTGGGAGGTGATCTATTGCAGAGAACCTACGTTCCCAGGTCTTGGAGTCAGCCACCTGGCAATGGGTGGTTGGGGCATGGTTTCGGTCCCAGGGGGTCTGGGAGGCAGCAATCCGTTCGCGGCTGGCCCTGGTTCCTTGGCCTCTGGTTTCTGCGCTCTGGTGTATGCCACAGTAGGCCCAAACCTGCATTAAGCAACCTGTGATGTCTAGAGAGGTCAACAAACAGGGGGCTTGGGCACTGGCTCTGATATCTCTGGGGATGCAGGAGGCAGCGATCCGTTCGCGGCTGGCTCGCGTCCCTGGGGTGCCTAGAGACTGGGTCCTGGTTTTCTACCCGTCTCTCGGGGAGACTAACTGGGATAGGCCCCAAGAAGAGACCAAGTCTCAGACCTTGTCTGGCTGACCTGGGCAACCTAGCAGTGTTAACAAATGTTCAGTTGGGCGGGGGATAAGTACTCAGCCTCTCTGGGTCCACTAGGACAGCATGCAGGGAAGGTTGTCTGGGGCAAACAGACCTTAAATGAACGCCCAGTCTTCTGTCAGCACACACCAGACCACGGAAAATACAGTAGTTTACAATAACTGAATTGGACATGGGACACAAGCCTGGGCTTGATGGACAACCTTCAGAAAACCATTACATCAGACCAGACAAAGATTACAAACATTACAAAAGCTTGAAAACATTATAAAACCTTGAAAAAAAACATTAGACAAAAAATTAGAAAACCATAAGAAAACCATTACAAAACCAGTAGACAACCATAAGAAAACAAGACATTATAAAACGTTCAAAGAACCATTAAAAACCATTAAAAAGAAATTTAAAATCCTTCAGAAATCCATTAGACATAAAAATAGACCAACCTCAGAACACCATCAGAGAACAATTAGAAAACTATTACAAAACCAGTAGACAACCATCAAAAAACAATTAGACATAAAAATGGACAACATTCATAAAACAATTAGAAACCATTAGAAAATGATTAAAACACCTTCAGAAAACCATAAGACAAAAAAGGACAACCTTTATAAAACCATTAGACAACCATCAGACAACCTTCAAAAAAGCCATTATACAACCATTAGGAACCACATCCTTAAGAAAACCATTAGACAACACTTAGAAAAATGTATTAATGAAATTTATTTATTAAACCTTCAGAAAACAATTAGAAAACCATTAAAAACCTTAAGAAATCCATTAGACATACAAATGGACAACCTTCAGAAAACCATCAGACAACCATTTGAAAATCTTCAAAAAACCCTTAGACAACCATTAGAAAACCTTAAGAAAACCATTACAAAACCAGTAGACAACCTTAAAAAAACAGACAACCATTACAAAACGTTCAAAAAACCATTAGAAATCATTAGGAAGAAATTTAAAAAACTTCAGAAATACGTTAGACATAAAAATGGACAAACTTCAGAAAACCATCAGACAACCATTAGAAAACCATTACAAAACCAGTAGACGACCTTCAGAAAACAATTAGACATAAAAATGGAGACCATTCAGAAAACAATTAGAAACCATTGGAAAACAATTACAACACTTTCAGAAAAAATTAAACAAAAAGGACAAGCTTTAGACAACCATTAGACAACCATTAGAAACCATTAGAAAATCTTCAGAAAACCATCAGACAACTTATGCACAACCTTCAGAAAACCAGTAGACAACCTCCAGAAAACCCTTAGACAGCCATTAAAAATTTATAAAACCTTGAGAAAACCATTAGAAACCATTAAGAAACCTTCAGAAACCCAGACAACTAATGCACAACTTTCGGAAAAGCATTAGAGAACCATTACAGAACCATTACAAAACCATTAGACAACCTTTAGACAACCTTCAGAAAAACATTTAAACCATTACAAGACCATTAGACAACCATTATAAAACCTTCAGGAAACCATTAGACAAACAACTGGCAACCTTCAGAAAACCATTAGACAACCATTGGACAACATTCAGAAAACCATGAGAAACCATTAGACAACCATTACAAACCATTGGACAACCTTCAAAAAAAACATTATACAAGAATTAGGCAACCATGAGAAAACCTTTGGACATCAAATCTTCAGAAAACCATTAGGCAACCACTAGAAAACCTTAAAAACCCATTAGACAGCCAGTAGAAAACCATTACAAAACCAGTAGACAACCTTCAGAAAAAAGAACCATTATTAAACGTTCATAAAACCTTTAGAAACCATTAGACAACCCTTAGGCAACCATTGAAAAATCTTCAGAAAACCATTCACCATAAATATGGACAAGCTTTAGACAACCATTAGACAACCATTAGAAAACCTTCAAAACACCATTAGACAACCATTAGAAAACCGTGAGAAAACATTACAAAACCATTATAAACAGTTCAGAAAACCATTAGAAACCACTAGAAAACAATTAAAAAACCTTCAGAAGTCTGACATAAAAATGGACAACCTTCAAAAACATTAGAAACCATTAGACAACCATTAAAACACTTTTAAAAAACACTAAAAAAGGACAAACTTCAGAAAACCATTAGAAACCATTAAAAAAACTTAAGAAAACTATTAGACAACGCAATGCACAACCTTCAGAAAACCATTAGACAACCGATAGAAAACCTTTAGAAAACCATTATACAACTTTCAAAAAAAGCCATTATACAACCATTAGACAACCATTAGAAAACCTTTAGACATTTAGACAAGGATTATAAAACTTCCAGAAAACCATTAGACAACCATTAGAAAAACGTTACACAACCACTAGAACACCTTCATAAAAAAATTAGAAAAATAAGGACAACATAACAAAAAACGATAAAAAAAAAAACATAATACAAGTATCAGACAACTATTAGAAAACCTCTGGACAACAATTAGAAAACCTTCAGAAAACCATCAGACAACTATTAGAAAACATTCAAAAAACCCATTACAACACCATTAGAAAACCATTACAAAACCAGTAGATAACCTTTAGAAAGAACAGACAACCATTATAAAACGTTCAGAAAACCATTAGTAACCATTAGAAAACCATAAAAAAAAACTCCAGAAATGCATTAGACATACAAAATGAACATTCAGAAAACAAGTAGAAACCACTAGAAAAACAGACAACCATGAAAAAACTTTCAGAAAACCATTAGACAAAAATAGACAACCTTCAGAAAACCATTAGAAACAATTAGAAAACCATTACAGCACCATCAGAAAACCATTACAAAAGAAAAGGACAACCCAAAAAAAGAACCATTAGAAAGCTTTAGACAACCTATAAAAACCTTTAGAAAACCATTAGACAACCTTCAAGAAAGCCATTATGAAACCATTAGAAAACCATTACATTAGAAAACCTTTGCACAACAATTAGACAACCATTAAAACACCTTGAGAAAACCATTAGACAAATAAGGACAACCTTTAGAAAACCATTAGAAACCATTAAAAAAAATGAGAAAACCTTCAGAAAACCATCAATCAATGCACAGCCTTTAGAAAACCATTAGGTAACCATTAAACAACTGTTATAAAACCATTAGATAACCTTTTGACAACGTTTAGGAAACCATTAGACTACCATTAAAAAACCTTCAGGAAACTATTAGACAAACAGTTGACAACCTTCAGAAAACCATTAGACAACGATTAGAAATCATTCAGAAAACCATTAAAAACCATTACATGACCATTAGAAACCATTAGACAATCTTCAAAAAAACATTATACAAGTATTGGACAACCATGTGAAAACCATCAGACAACCTTTAGAAAACCTTCGAAAACCCTTTAGCTGACCATTAAAAAACCATTACAAAACGAGTAGACAAATTTCAGAAAATACAGATAAACATTATAAAACGTTCAGAATACCATTAGTAACCATTAGAAAACCATTAGACGACTATTTAAAACCTTCAGAAATCCATTAGACATAAAAATAGACAACCTTCAAAAAAACCATCTGACAACCATTAGAAAACTTTCAGGAAACCATCAGACAACCATTTGAAAATCTTCAGAAAACCATCAGGCAACCAATGCACAACCTTCTGAAAACCATTGGACAACCTTCATAAAACTATTAGACAACCATTAGAAAACCTTCAGAAAACCTTTGGATACCATTAGAAAACCATTAGAAAACCTTTAGGAAACCATTAGACAAACAATTTACAACCATCAAAAAAAAACAGACAACCATTAGAAAACCTTCAGAAAACCATTAGACAACCAACTGACAACCTTCAGAAACCATTAGAAACCATTGGAAAACCTTCAGAAAACCATCAGACAATCATTAAATAACCTTCAGAAAACCATCAGACAACCAATGCACAACCTTCATAAAACTATTAGACAACCATTAGAAAACCTTCAGAAAACCTTTAGATACCATTAGAAAACCATTAGACAACCTTCAGAAACCGTTAAAAACCATTGGAAAACCTTCAGAAAACCATGAGACAACCATTAAATAAACTTCAGAAAACCATCAGACAACCAATGCACAACCTTCAGAAGACCATTAAACACCTATTAGACAACCTTCATAAAATTATTAGACAACCATTAGAAAACCTTCCGAAAACCTTTAGATACCATTAGAAAACCATTAGACAACCTTTAGGAAACCATTAGACAACCAATTTACAACCATCAAAAAAAAACATTAGACAACCATCAGAAAACCTTCAGAAAACCCTTAGACAACCAGCTGACAACCTTCAGAAACCATTAGAAACCATTGGAAAACCTTCAGAAAACCATCAGACAACAATTAAATAACCTTCAGAAAACCATCAGACAACCAATGCACAACCTTCAGAAAACCATTAAACAACTATTAGACAACCTTCATAAAACTATTAGACAACCATTAGAAAACCTTGAGAAAACCTTTAGATACAATTAGAAAACCAATAGACAACCAATAGAAAACCTTCAGAAAACCATTAGACAACTATTAGAAAAAAAATCAGAAAACCATTAGACAATATTAGAAATACATTAGACAACCAATAAACAACCTTCAGAAAAACTATTAGACAACCATTAAACCACCTTTAGAAAGCATTAAACCACCATTGGGGAAAATAAAATGGAAAACATTCAGAACACCATTAGATAATCATTAGACAACCATTAGAAAACCTTCAGAAAACCGGGACACCCAACTCACAACCTTCAGAAAAAATTAGAAACCACTAGACATCCTTAGGAAAGCCATTAGATAGCATTAGACAATCAATTGACAACCTTCAGAAAACCATTAGACAAACACTAAACATCCATTAGAAAACCATTAGACAACTAATAGAAAATCTCAGAAAACCATTAGACTACTGTAGGACCATCAGACAGCTATTAGACAACCATTAGAAAACCATTAGAGAACCATTAAAAACCTTTAGAAAACCCTTACACAACCATTAGACAACCTTCAAAAGCGTATTAGAAATCCATCAGCCATCCATTAGAAAACCATGAGACAACCATTAGATAACCATTAAACAACATTCAGAAAACAATTAGAAAATCATTAGACAACCTTCATAAAACCATTAGAAAACCATTAGAAACCTATAGACAACCGTTTAAAATGTTCAGAAAACCATTAGACATCCAATAGACATCCTTCAGTAAAACATAAGACAACCATTAGACCATAATTAGACAGCATTCAGAAAACCATTAGAAAACATTGTCTTTTGGTTGTCTAATGGTTTTCTTATGGTTATGGTTTCAGATGGTTACTAGTGTTTTTCTGAAGGTTGTCTAATGGTTTCTAATGGTTGCCTAATGGTTGTCTAATGGTTGTTTAATAGTTGTCATGGTTTTCTAATGGTTTTGAATGGTTTTCTCAAGTTTGTCTCATGTTTGTCTAATGGTTTAGTGAAGGTTGTGTATTGGTTGTCTAATGGTTTGTAATGGTTTTCTGAATGTTGTCTAAAGATTAGCAAATGGTTTGTAATGGTTGTGTAATGATTGTGTAATGGTTTTCAGATGGTTTCTAATGGTTGTCTGAAGGTTGTCTATTGGTTGTCTAATGTTTTTCTAATGCTTGTTTAATGTTTTAAATGGTTTTGGCAAAGTTGTCTAATGGTTGTCAAATGGTTTCTGAAGGTTGTTTATTGGTTGTCTAATGGTTTTCTGATGGTTGTCTATTGGTTGTCTAATGGCTTTCTGAAGGTTTTCTAATGGTTTTCTAATGGTTGTTGGTTTTCTGAAGGTTGTCTAATGGTTTTCTTATGAATATGTAATGTTCAATGGTTTATTTTTTGTCATGGATTTCTAATGGTTTTCTGATTGTTTTCTAATGGTTATCTAATGGTTGTTTAATGGTTGTCTAGGGTTTTTTCTTGGTTTTCTAATGGTTGTTTAATTATTTTCTAAATGTTGTCTGATAGTTTTCTAGTGGTTTTCCATTCACTTTCTAGTGGTTGTCATGATTTTTTATTGACTTTAATTGTTATGTAATGGTTATCCAATGGTTTTCTTGTGGTTGTTAAATGGTTGTATAATTGTTTTTGATGGTTTTGTAATGGTTGTTTATTGGTTTGTAATGATTTACTAATGGCTTTTAATGGTCATCTAATTGTTTTTAAATGGTTGTCTAATGGTTATTTAATATTATTATTTAACAGTTGTTAATTGACTAATGGTTATCTAATGTTTATTTAGTGATTTTCTAATGGCTGTCTGATAGTTATCTAATGGCTGTTTATGGCTATCTAATGTTTTTTGATGGCTTTCTATTGGTTACCTTATGTTTTCTAATGGTTTTATAATGGTTATCTGGTGGTTTTCTATCACTGTCGGGTACTGCTGAGTATAGTAATTAATTTGAGTAGTTTTTTGCTGTTTAAGAGAAACTAATATTTTGTTCATTTTACTGTAAAATAGTGTTTTATTTTACACAGTAGTTCATCAGAAACCTGTTTTCTCATATTTTTGTTATGCAGAATAGAATCATACGCAAAGTTCATAACCATGCAGACAGTATGCAAAAGTTTGAACAATCCTGATCAAATGACATGTATGTGTTAATGTTCTGGGAAGCACTTGTGATCAGTGTTACAGTCCTGTCAGAGTTGAAGGTGGTAGTCTTTCAGTTGAGTAAAATTAAGCACCTTGCAATAAGAAGCATATGCTATTGTATCAGACTGGCCACTGGACATCAACGGATATTCTGTAGTGACACCAAACAAACTAATAAGTGAAGTGGGTTCCATATGAAGACAAGTGAAGTCAGAAAAAGCCCTGAAGATGGAGGTCCAATATAAAGAAAGAGAGGGACACAGCCAAAACATATGAAATAGCATGGCAGGTTTTGCTTATAGCGATCACAGATAGGGTTAACGTCAGGGAACATTTTGGCAAGTTTACGTTTTGATAAATGCATGCAGTGTAGAACCTTAAACTGGAGCAGACCATGTCTAGCACACATTGAGGAGGAATGTATCCTAGAAAGTAGACCATCCCATACTTCTGACAAATCCATACCCAAATCATCCTTCCAAGCACTTTTAATTATAGAGATGATGAGGGCATTAATTTGAGAAATTATAGAACACACACTTGAAATCACGCCTGAACAAGTGGGATCCATATCAAGAATAGGATCTAAGACATAGAAAATGAATAAAATGAGTTGGCACAAAGTGCCTGATTTTGAAGGTACCTGAAAAAGTCAGATGATTTCAACTGAAAATCACTTTTAACTTGCTAAAACGACATAAAATACTATCCAAATTCATTTTTTTAAATCTGTAATTTAACCTTCAGTTTGGAGTATCAGTCTCTCCTCATTCACAAAGAGAGACGTCTGGTCTTGTACGATTGGAAATAACTGCCCAGCAAAGATGGCCACCAAGCGAACAGACTTTCCTATAAGGACTTTATTTTCTACTCAGCCAAGAACAAATGTGGACTATGGACGGTGCCAAAGAAATGAAAAGAACAAAACAAACAGCTAAACCTGCCACACCAGAGCTAATCTAACACAGCAGGGACAGTCACCTCTTACCTGATGTGTCTATACAAACTTTTACTTGACAGAGCAGCAGCTGTACAACAGTAACAGAGATTAAAAACAAAAAAGAAACCGTGTCTGCCTCTCTGACACGTAAGAGATATGTTTACTTCCTGAATTTACATTAAACATAAAATATAAAATGTGGGCTGTGCAAAAGTTATGGCACATTTTTTACTTTATGTTTCAATTTTGTCCAGTGTGTTAAACACGGCAAATAAACAGAAACTGCACTACATTTGTAGAAAAATGCCATATTTGAGAGGATGTGTTCACTTATTTACACTGAGTAAAAAATATGTAATTTGACCGCAAGAGTTGAAATTTTTGTATACGGCTGTTTTGTTCGTATCCATACATAATGTTCCGATCTGATCCAGGTTAAACCACAGCAGAGCAGTAAACAGTGTAAGGGGTGTATTTAATGCAGATGTGAACGAGTTACGAAAAACAAGATCACAGAACTGAGGCAAAACTACTACATTATAAATGTTGAAGGAGTGAACTACAGCACACCGGGTGTCATACTTCAGCTGTGGCCTACAGATGGTCAAGACTGTAGACATGGGCATCGTGATCTCCCACAGGATCATGGGAGAAGGAGCCCACTGACTCAACAGAGCCAATCAGTGAGAGAGCGATGAGTGTCACAAGATGTGTCGTGGACTCCCCCCAAAGGAGTCCAAGCAGGCTGAGAGACAAGGATGACCACAAACGCTACTCACAACACCACAAACACCTTGGGACAAACCTCAGAGCTACTGTGGGGCTGGACTGACTAATCCTTTTCTAGGGCGACCCTTGGAACAATCCTAAGGGAAACTCCTGGGCTGATGTCTGGGATGACCTTTAGGACATGGAACAGGCCTGTCTCCATAGATGTCCACCACCAACCCCAGATCCAAGCCATCTCGGGCAGGAACCCAGCTCCTCTCCTCGGTGCCAGAACCCCCCCAAGCAACCAGGTCCTGAAGAACTCCTCTCCTCCTGGAGTCCAGCAGCTGACAGGCAGCGCAGACCAGGTTCCCCTCAACAACAACCAGTGGGGGCAGCATCTCATGAAATCGGGAGATGAACGGACCAACAAGCTTAACGAGGTTCGGTCTTTCAGCAGATCGTTAACTATTCTAGATTTTTGTGATCAGCGAGGACCAAAAGGGCTCACACACATACACACATTCTCACAAACACACACACACACTCACTCTCACAAACACACTTACTCAGTATCCAAATGGCCATTTTTCTGTTTTCTTTTTCCAAACACTAATGACATGTAGATGTAGTCCTTACAAGGATATCAAGATGAACACACACACACACACACACTCACACACACACAAACACACTCTCACACTCAGACACACACACATTCACAGACACTCACCCAGACAGAAACTCTTACACACTTGCATACACATATTCAGACTCACACAGAAGCTTCAAAGAGCAACTACACAACACTATTTCCAGCTCCAACCCTGACACAATTTGAAAAATGCTCAAAAACGGGAGGGGCACACTGGGAGGGGCACTGCAGTGATATTCGAAGTGATGGGTTTGGAGGCTGGGCTACTGTGTTTCAGAGCTAGCATATGTTCGCTACCAGAAAATATGGAGAGACACAGAATCAAACAGCATTTTTGCAGCTGAGAGTCTTTTTGCAGCTGAGAGTCTTACCGAGAGAGTAGTAGAATTTTCTCTACTACCATCCCCATCTTCAACGAGGGAAGGCGTTTCTGATCAGGCAGTGCGTCTTGAGCCTGAACAGTATGAGTCACTGACTTGAGCCGAAGAGCTAACGTGCTAGAAACTGATTAGCAGTGAGCGGCAGAGGCGCTGAATGGTAGAACATTCCCTAAAACCTTGACAGCCAGCTTCTAATGATCTGTTCAGCAGGTCCATATTCGATACAACCTGAGTCCTGATTTCTTAGATGCCCTGAATTCCGAATGAATAAAGTGGATTTCTTTGAACTGGTCACAGACGGCATCACTGGTCAGTCAGGGTTTGCTGCAGTGGCCATAAATCCTTACGTTCTGCAAGCTGTTCAGGGCACTTACCTGTGTTACATCCGATTCTGTTCCCTCTCAAATTCACATTCCCCTGTATAAACCGAATCCTCGGCGCGCGGCTCACTGAACAGTGTTCCAGTGTTGCTTGCTGTTGATTTCTGTTCAGTGAGTCGCGCCAGAGTTTGATTTGCGAAGGAAAACATGAATCCTCACCTAATCGGTCCTTCAGGTTATGGAGTCACATGTTCAACATTATCAATCTTTATTCCAAACTAAGCTCAGATTAACAGGGTTATTTACTGTTGCTACAGACATCATATCGCAGCCTTGTGAGGAGGTGCTGGGGGTGTTTAGCTCAGCGCGTGAGTGTGGTTCTCTCCTCACTCTGGGCTCCTGTGCTTTCATATTTCTGAGTGCAGCACAAGTAGGGCATCATCAGGGGGCGGTAACGCTGTTTGACTGATTTGCATACTGTGACATGTCATGGTACTTCGGTACGAAGACACATAATCCGCGCCTATAGCAGAGTTGAACCAGAGGGGGCGCTGCTGAGGCGTAACTGACCATGATAAAAATGATATTTTTACAGTTTAGAAAGATGTTGATCACGTTTCAAGCAGGGCTGGTATATTTTATTATCACAGAGTAGAGCATTTCAGCTGTTAATGAAAGTAAAAGGTCTGAGGGTGGAGTTACTGTTTAAAATGTAATGTTAAAACAGCAGCTCTTTTCCTGAGTAACTCACTGCAGCATAAAAACAGAAGCCTGACGTCACAAAGAACAACAGAGAGATAAAACCCAACAGAACACAGAGCCCAGCGTCACCTAGCTGAACAGCACACTGAGCAAAATTCAACAATTAATATTTTCCTCAGGTTAATTCTGATTAATGAAGTAAAAGAACATAATTATATATTTACATATTATATAATGCACACATATATATATATATATATATATATATATATATATATATATATATATATATATATATATATAAACAACTTTACTTACTAAATTTAAAAGTATGTTAATGAAATAAGATTTTTTAAATTGAACTTCAAAACACATCTTTAAATTTCAAAACACTGTTAAGATCAACTGGCATCTAAAAAAAATACAAAGTTTTGTTCCAAGGAGATTTGTAATCTATAATTTTATAATGTTTGTCTTAACTGAATTTGTCCTTCCTGTGAAACCCAACAAAATCAGGCCAAAACAAAAAAACTGAATATAAAACTGATCAGTGTAATTACTGCAAGATTAGACTTCATCAAAACATTTAATAAAAATGACCTTGGAAATATACAAAATGATTTTTATTACAAAACCATTTGAGTTACAAGGTTGTTATATAATCTTTCACGTTGTTTTTAAAAATCAAAAACAAGATAATTTTCTTTTACTGAAAATTTGGGAAATCTTAGCCAGTGTGTACGAACATGAACCATCCCACCCCATCATCATCATCATCCCAGCCATGATATCAACCAAACTATGAGTACTCGGCTAATCTTTTCTAGAAATTAATGAAGACCATTCATTCTAAAAAAAGTGCACAAATTTTTAAAAACTCTAATGATAAAAATGAGACGCCTGATTAATCTGCCAGTGTTTAATAAGATAAACGTGGTTCCTGGCACAGCGGAGCTGGTGCATCACTACAAACTCGGATTGAACAAAAGCTCTAAAAAAACAGACTCCTTAAAAAAATTATAATCTTAATTTAAAACACAGCCACATGGAGCCGCGTCTGATTGTCAGATCTGAATAATGAAAAATGAAACTGTTTAAACCAAATTACTTTCAGCCGTTTTAGGGTTTACACACACACACACACACACACACACACACACACACACACACACACTCTTCATACCGCTGATAAAGTGTGCGTAAAGACGAGTACAGAAACATAAAGAAGTACAAACACAGACACCCCTCACCCCTCACGCAGGAAACTTTCTGCAATGTTGAAACAATTTACTTATTTAATATACGATTATGATCCTCTGACGGCTGAGAGTCGTGTAGTTTCATAGCTAAACTAGTTCAGATTATCTCTCAGATTCCGTCTCGTCAGACTCGCGTTAGACGTTTCTGCATCACCGTTTTTTCTCATTCTGCATTTTCCACTTTACGTCATTACGATTCATCAATTAACTGGTTTTCATCACTTGCAGTGACTGAACTTTGGAAATGCTGTTGAATGAAAACAGCTCAACGTCCACACGGAGCAAAGAGAAGATACAACACAACTGAAGAGTCACAAAGCGAAACCTGTAAAAATTAACAAACAGTACTTACAGAACACAAACCTGATCAGTGATATTAATCTTTACGCTGGGGTTGAATCCACTGTTCTGTACTGAAATCACTAGAACCTTCTGACCACCTCAGATTTACTGAACACTTTCAGGAAATGATGTCATCGTGTCCAGCAGACAGTGTGTCAAACTTCAGTCTTGTATTTTCATCATCCTCTGTTAGAGACTTAAAAAAGCACATACACAAAAAAGAGGGTTCTTCAAGAGTTCTCTAGTAAAGACAATGATTCTACATAGAACCAAAGAGTTCTTCTGTTGTGTCAAGCTTGACATAACAATAAAAGGTGCCAACACCACATAACAATGGTGCTATACAGAACCCTTTTCAAAAAGGTTCTACATCAAACCATCTACAGCGCATTCTCCATCAATCTGCAGAACCATTTTATCATGCAAAGGTTCTTTGTGTGTTCAAGGGTTTATACAGAACCATTGTCTTTACTATAGAACCCTTGAAGAACCATCTTTTTAAGAGTGTAGGTGTGGTCTTACGAAGGTTCTCAGAGCATTAAAATAAAAATCTATGATTCTGACTTGTGTTGCTCATGACTGACAAAATCTACCATGAAATTTAAACCACTGAAAAGACATCATTTCAGTTAATTAACACACAAAGGTGAGGCTGAATCTTCTTCGCTCAGGTGTGACCTTGACTTCACTGAAGGCTCGAGTCCGAATCCTCAGTTAGCAGATTAAACGCTAAGATCGGCCGATTTTCACATTCCTGCAGAATCAGAGGAAGATGAGCAGAACGTTCCTGAAGATCTGCTGGGCTCCTCTGATTCTTATGAACATCACTGATGCTTCACTTTCATCAGCTGGCAGAAAAAAATAAACTTCCATCTGTCGTGGAAAAACACATCAGTCCATTATTGGCCTCTTCAGACACTTTCGCTGCTCAGCTTTGAATTTTTCAGTTTCTTTAATAGTTCAAATAAACATCAACGATTCTGCCAGAACGTAGATTAAAGGATTACTTAAATATTTTGGCTCATTCATTTTTATGATTTTATGGTGGACAGTGTCTCAATAATATCGACACATTAATTAATAAACACAGATACCAGCTTCATATGAGACATTTTTATAGCTCATAAATTACTGCACTGTAAACTTCATTGAAATTTCCGTAATACATTTTAAATTTTAAAAGGTTTTATGTGCTTCAGTGTGAAATGTGGCTCCAATGCACAAAAATATTTTTCCAGGACTTTCTAAAAGCCAACAAATGGAAAAAGTGCATCTTTTAAGACACATTATTGATATTAATAATCATTCAGAGGTGAAATTACAGCCCAGTTTCAAAAGCTCTATATTAATAAAAAAATTAATGAAGGCACAAAGCTAATGTTTATACACTGTCTTTCAGGAACAACGAAATTTTCTAATTACAGTATTCAGTAAAGCTGAGATGGTCAGTCTGAGGTATTGAGAGAGTAAAATAAAGCCCTTTAATATCTACCACCAATGAACAAAAACTGAAGATCGCTCTGCAAATCGGCACAGAAACCTACTGAAGATCATCCGTTACATGAATGACATTTATGGTATTTGTTAATAACGAAGGTCCCTGTATTCACAAACAGTGCGTATCTAAATGATTGGTGCACACTGAACAGTCTGATCAGATGCAGCTGCGCTTTTTGTTCTGAGTTCAGTACCAGCTGCAGCCGCATGACGGGGTTATTATGAAGCCCTGCTGAGTGATGGACAGTATTTATCACGGCTATAGGATGACATGAAAATAAACGCTCTGAAACCCGATAAGAACCACCGATGCGCTTGCTTCACTTCGCTCAGCAGCGGACTGACGTTCTGAGACGTCCTGCGTTCAGTTTTGCATCGGAACCAAAGTCAGAAACACAGAAATGCACAAACACTCTAAAGCTGCTTTTCCACCGCACGGAACCAGCTCCACTTTTTTTGTTCTCCAGGCAAATCTGGTACCTAGGTCTACTTTTTGGCATCATCTCTGGTTCCAAGTGAGCTGAGTTGATAACAGGTGGTGACGTAAAAACGCTGCAGACTGCTGACTGGAGAAAATCACTAAACACATATGCTAAGATCAGCGTAGCCTCTTGCGTCGCCTTCAAGCACCAGTATTATCTCGTCATCTGAGCTCTGATGTAGTTTTTACCAAACTCTATTTTTTTCCCCAACAGTCTTTTGTCTCGCTGCCTCTTCTGAACAGAATTTGTCTCCTTCACATTACGGCAGCTTCACTTAGTGTCACTACATTGAGGGGGCACTATATCTGCAGCGGAAAATGAAGTAGCTGGTACCAAAAGTGAGCCGAGCCAAGCTGAACCGTGCCAAGCTATACTATATGGTGGAAAAGCAGCTTAATATTCTGATGGTTCAAATCATTCAAGCACTTAAAGTATCCAAACACAGGCAGCTTCAATCTGAGAATTTAAAACACGCTGAAGTTTGGCACAAATTTGAACTGAACAGAATGAAGCCTCAATGCTGCGGGTCATAAAAACTGTACGAATGTCCAGCACAACAGGAGGTCACTTCTTAATGTCGATCCATTTAACAGACCAACAGGTCACAATCAGCATGTTTCCTGCAGCTGACACAAAGTGCGGAGCAACAGACTGACGGTGATTCAGTTCACTGCTCGTCCCGACTCAAACATGAGCTCTTATTAAAATGTTACGTTTCATCAGAAGGAATTTAAAGACAGAACATTACAAAAGTATCTTAATATTCAACTATTTATAAGCATTCAAACATCTGCAAAATCGCACACTCCCGCAACCACACGTGTGTGTCTGTGTGTGAACCAACAGCACCAGCAGTGCAAGCAGGGAAGCTCAGGTCATCATGAATGGGAAAAAAGCGGAATAACATCCATAACTGCAGGTTCCTGTGATCAATACGGAGACGCAGCACTCGTCTGCCCTGCTTCACACCATCACACGCTAACGTTCTTGAAATTCCCAATACAGCAGAGACGCAGTGATGAATATGAGTCTGATGGCGTGGCCGTGTGAACGCGTGGTCAGATCCATCTGCCGTTCAGAGTTCAGTCTCCTTTCGGATTGTCCAGATTGACAACTCGGAGCTCAGTCAGAGTGGTGCTGCTGCCGGCGGGCGGCTGATTTATCAGCATCTGAAAACAGAGGAACAAGTTCATTACATTGTTCTGAATTCTTAAATATTACACACACTAAATGTGTCCCTCAACTGAACTGAAGAGAGAAGATGCACAATAGCAGAACCACAACAGAGCAACGTTACCGAGTGCAGAGGAACAGCGGAGACGGGAATCTGCACAGTTCCAGGAGGACCTGTGAGGAACATCTGAGGAACTGCGCCTGAACACACACACACACACACACACACACACACACACACACACACACACACACACACACACACACACAGCGTTCAAGAGGGAAACATACAAATATGACTCTTGGGCCCAGTCCCATTTCACCCCTCGCCTCCTCCACTCCAGGAGCCCTACAGGGTGTCCTGATTCTTGTTGAGATAGAGGAGGAGGATGAAGGGTTGGGGCTACATGAGCCTCCAAACAGAGGTTTTTCAGAGACTCCAAACAGGAAAAAAATACGATAACCATCGTATTGTCCTAGCTTAATATCCTTTGTGTTTTATGGTCCTTTTCTTCATTACGAGCATAAAAAAACACCAGCAGTGCTGATGTCTCAGGAGCTACATTTCCTGTGCTACCTGCACCTGCTGCACCATTTAAGGTGGGACGGGAAAATTCGAACGAGAATCTGGTGAATATCTGACTTCAGCTTCACATCACTGAAGAATTAGGGATGGGTGATAATAAATAATTGCCCCCTTCTTTGAAGGCATATGATGCCCTAAATATAAATGCAAGGGGGTAAAAAGAGAGGTGGGATTGGGCCTCAGCCCTTCCTGGGCTTTGTCAGGACAGAAGAACACCTGCTAAATGAAAACAGTGAACTGTCTCGTTAATTTGAGAGTAATTATTCTACAAAGCAGCGCTGGACTCACCGGACTCCTGCGGCTGACTGTGCGTCACATGCATGGCTGCGGTGGAGGAGGTGAACGGGTTCAGCACAGCGAGGCCTCCGTCCGGCAGCGTCGAGGTGGGCGTGGCATACATCACCGCACCGGGGTACATCACATGACTCGCCAACGAGGAAGGCACAGACGTTACAACAGCAGCCTGACTCACTGAGACAGAACAGAAACAACAAAAGTTAAAAAGCAAACAGGCGAAGAGAAAACAGAACGGTTTAGCGTCGGAGAGCTGGACCTACACTATACACTCACAATACTGCCTGCCCAGCGGTCATCCTTTAGCTGTACATTAGCAGATGTGCTACAATTTAGCACCCCACCCTCCGCTCTGCCCCGCCCTGTACCACCCTACCCCACCGTGCCCCACCCAGCCCTGTCCTGCCCCACCCCACCCCGTCCCCCTGTGTCAATGTTCTTCAGCAACTAAAATTCTTTCACACAGAAAAGAAACGTCCGGTTTTCTTGTGTGATTTGACAGTAGAACCTGCTGTCAGCAGTATTTCCAGAGATTACCGGTGGGGCTGGAGGAATTCTGGGTAATCTCAGGGCTGCTCTCACTGCTCTGGGGGCTGGTGTGGACGTGGATGGTCTGAAGCTGCTGAGACACTGAACCACCTACACACACACACACACACACACACACACACAGATCAAACAGTGAAAATGTGTATAAAGATGCTATTAAACACTTCCTATTAAACGAAAGCCTGGAAATGTAGGCAGAGCCTAACTATAAAACAATTAGCTGACCAATCAGACTGCTGTACACATTTTTCACTGTAAAGAGGAGCCAGTACTGCCACCCTGTGGACTAAACAAAAACTGCAATTCTACAGGAAGGAACTGAGCACATGAATCCATTGAATTTCAGATAAAAATATTAAACTAATTAGCAGCCTGTTTAATTAGCTTATGTATTTACAAGCTCTAACGATAAGACTGAAGCACATGTCTACACACTGATTTACTGCCTGTGCGCTCACCGGACATCAGAGTGAACCCCCCGGGTAACTGCACCACGCCGGCCGCAGCGCCCCCTGCCTTCAGCACCGTGCCGTTAGCGTTAGACGCACTCTGGGAGCTCATGCTTGTTGCCGCTGGCCAACAGGAGGTGCTGGAGAGTGGCGGGCCAGCTGAAGATGAGGGGGACTGGGTGGGCGAGGACTGGCTGGTAGTGCTGGTGCTACAAGTGGACGCACTCGCTGCGGTGAAGGGCGTCTTCATCAGGTCCTGAAAAAAAAAGAAAGAAAAAAAAGAAAAAAATTAGAGGAAGTGGTTCAGAGCGGTTCAGAGTGGTTTGGTGTGAAACGCTCTGTTCTAGAGAAACTTATTGAGTCAGAACTGTTCACAGTGCTGGTGATAGGAACCAGACGTTCACCTCTAAAAGCTCCCTCACAGAAAGTTCCTACATGAAATGGTTATGAATTCACTGCCTGACGACTAAAAATAGCTGCCTTTCTTCATCAAAGTTTCATCTTTGGCATTTCTGTACAATTCAACTCACGTCTAGTGGGAGAGAGTAAATGTAATTAATAGTTTAAGAACCTGAAAAAAAAAAACACTTGATTTGTTGTTAAGCAACCAAAACCATGACCACAGTCATCTGTAATACTAATAATAATCAGGAATCGCAAACACTTTGTGTCTATTTTATAATTGCCAAGTTACTGTTTTACATTTTTCATTAATTAATTTATTTAATTAATTATATCTATTTACTTTATCCTTACATAATCTGTTACTCATTATGTTACAATATTGTTGCAATTTTAATACTTTACTGATTTTTTTTACTATTATATTTACTATTAAGATTATGATTTATTACTTTTTTTTGCATTTAACATTTTTACAATCAAATTTTTTAATCCCTGTTGTCTGTGTTGGTGAAGAAGGGTCTCCCTCACTGCACTCAGAAAAATAAAGGTTGAGTGACTGAATAATTATCAAAAATAGACAATAACAACAAATCTAATAATTTCTGTGCATAACAATTCAGTATTAAAGTGAATGTACTTATTTTACATGTATACTGATAAATAATGCTAGTAACAGACATCCCATCAAAGATATTTCACACTGTGCTTTTGTTTCATACAGAAGACTCATGTAAGTTCACTGATGACTGTTGATCACTGTTTTGGATAGTAAATGAAATATCTATACTTGTGTTGTAGTCATGGCGACCCCTGGTTCCTATCACCACCACTGTGAGCCCAATCAGCATTTTACACTGTCTGAAACTCAGAAACTCAAGATATTACCAAATAAAATCACCTGAAAAACATCTTAAGCGTAGTTTAGTGATCCGTCTGACGGAACCAATACACTTTTATTTTAATGAGTGTTTCAGTCACAAAGGATGCACCACACGCGTACGCGCACAAAACACAGAGATCTGACGCATAGCCGAGAACAACCAGCAGCACTGATTTCGTCCTGGCTGATATCCAAAAAAAATCAGCACGTTTTCATAGCAAATAAATAAATAAATAAATAAAGGGGATTCCTGATATAATAAATCAACGCTCCTTCACCGCTCTCTACATCAGAGGAGAAAACAGGACGGATGGAGAGAGAAGCCAAAAACGGCTGCAGCTCTTAAAGAATGTGATGAACTCGGTGCCAAGAAAGTGAGACGAGACTATAAAAGGAAATAGAGTCTAATTTTTAATCAATCAGAGCTGCAGATGAAACAAAGTGTGCATTTACAGTCAAACTGCGTCTGAAACCCTTGCACTTTAAAGAGTGTTAATAATCTGCATGTTCCTGATAAAGAACCGACGGTGATCTACAGATTAAACTCGGATTAAAATCAGAGCCACAACTAAAAACATCAAACTCACACTGGAATTTTATTCCAAAGCAAAAGTCTAAATCATCTTAAACATCCGACTCTGAGCAGTAAAAATGTTTTTATTCTGCCAAATTACAACAACCAAAAGATGAAATTAAAAACGCAAACCACTCAGCAAAGGCAGAAAAGACTGTTTTAAATACTATTTCTGAAATTATGATCGCGGCTTTTGGTCTATTTTTTTCATCATTTTTTTTTTTATTTTTGCTCAATTTTGGATTCAACCTCTTCAGCTCGGAGCGTCTGAGCTCTGACACACTGTGTGTGTCAGTCACATCATTTACAGGTCCTCATCAATCGTCATCGTGATAAGTCGGTGTGATCACAGTGACCATGAGCTCCTCAGGTGTGTGAATGATCCCTTTTCACAGAGAGTCGCGATTACTTCCGGTTTATGTGTTAGCAAGGTAAAACTAACTTCCGCTCCATATAGCTACTGCAGAAGCGATGAGAAAGTGTTATAGTAGTGAACTATGATGCTCAAACACTGAGCTACAACAGACATATGTTAGGTTTCCTGCACTGTCATGACAAACAGTGAGCATAGGAAGTGGATGGAAGCACTGAATTAACTGTAAACAGAGCTAAAATGCTGAATGTGTGGTTTAGCCCTGTTTACTGCTGCTGCAGCTGCTCACATCAGACAGTCTCTGTGTCTTTGAACATGCCAGCGATTTCTGTAATATTTCTGTTTTCAAAAGAAAAATAACTTTTATATGTGGTGTGAATTTGAAAGACGTTGTTTAGCTGTAGCTAGTTAGCTACGTTAGAGGCCATTGCTAACTGTAGCTGTTTTCCCAAACAAGGAAGCTAGTTTTCATTAGCTGCTGTGCCAGCTGGCTGACGTGGAGCAGGCACTGTTACACATTTACAGCACGGCAGCGACTTCTGTGACATTATTAAAGCAAACCAAAACCTTCACACGTAAGGCCAATTTTAAAGACCTACAGGCTACAGGCGCTAATTAGCTAGCCTACCATTATCAGTTTGAAGAACTCAGCTTCGTATGAGTAGCAGACTTTAAAGCCAGCTAACATCAGCTGTTTGTACCGAGCTGATCATGTAAGAATCATTTCGTTGACGGTTTACTCATCTTCAAAAAGCTAAAGCAGGATGCATCAGCTTTCTAAAGATGAGTAAAAAATTAGCTGGTAATGCAGAAAAGCTGCTTTAGCCGGGTGATCTTGTTTGGGATAACGGCTACTGTTAGCAGTAGCTTCTAGCCAACGTAGCTTGCTTAATATAAACGGAATCCATCAAATTCCTGCTACATATAAAAGTTCTTATTTCTTTTGAAAACAGAAATACTACAGAAATAGCTGGCAGGTTGTAGAAAGACACGATGTTGATGTGAGAAGCTGCAGCAGACTGCAGTAAAAACAAGGCTGTCACACACATTCAGCATCTTAGCTCTGTTTACAGTTAAATCAGTGCTTCTGTCCACTTCTTATTCTCGCTGTTTGCCACGACAGTGCAGGAAAACTAAAATATAGCTGTTGTAGCTCAGTGTTTGGGCATTATAGTTCACTACTATAACACTTTGTCATCACCTCTGCAGTAGTTATAAGGATAAGGAACTGCTAACACATAAACCGGAAGTAATCACGACTCTTTGTGAAAAGGCCCCACTGCTAAAGGTTTTCACCTGACGTGATTTAACTGCTCTAACTCAGCCACTGGTTTCTGGCTAGGGTTTTCACTTTAACACGGACTTTTTCACTTTTGAGTTTTAACTCCAGTTACGACTCAAATGTCTATCAGTGTTTCTTGACAAGCATTTAGTAAAAACGTCACACTTTACAGAACAGTTTGAGAGAAACTGTTATTTCTACATAGTTTCTTTGCGCTGTTTTGGTTTGGGGGCGTGGCTTTGTCTGCACTGCACTAACATGGCCACACCTTCCAAACAAATCAGCACAGTGATTCTCGTCTCTGAGACACAGTTCAGCGCTGATACTCTGTTAATGAGCTACATTTTCTGATTAATTAAACATCTTTAATGTGACTGAATTTTCCAACTGTGCAGCAAATAACGAATTTTTATACCACGGTCACATCAACGCAAACATCAAAACAAACGTCACCATCACAGAATCAGTGGAACTGAGGCAGCATCACTAACTGATTAACGGCTCTGCAAATGTAAATACATCGTGCGCCCGAGACGTACTGAACGCTCCTCTTTAACGTCATTAATATCGTTAGCGTTGGCAGAAAACTCACCTTTGGCTCCGACGCGCCGTCTGCCTCGGACACCTGGTAGGTCAGATCAGTTTCCTCGAAACCGGTGGCGCTCATGCGCTGATCAGAGGACGAGTCGGCCCGGGGGGGCGAGTCCGGAGAGTTGAGGCAGGTCTGGATCAGCGCTTTTCCCGTCTCGCTGGTGATCATTGGCTGCAGCTTCCGCGTCGCGAACGTGTAAACGTGACCCGTCTCGCTGGCCACCAACAACAACACCTGCGTACCGGTCAGAGTGGACAGTTCATACGCCTGCAGGAACCAGAACACAACAGAGCGAGAGTTTAACACAGACAGACACACATGGGGAACGTGATGCTCCGTCTGTTCTTACAGAACGTCACAAAACACTCACATCTGCAGAACCTCAGGAACATCACGAGTCTGTACGATCTAAATCAGCCGAGACCAGAATCGACAGAGCTTTGCTACAAACACATTTGTCATTCAGTCAATTTATTGTTGCAATTATTAGTGATACATCAATGCCATTTTTTTCCAGACTGAGTAACAATACATATTTTTTAGTGCTCATTGATACAGAGTCTGATACAAGACTGAGTATCTACTTAAAGTATCTGTTACTGTGAATGAGTTAAATCATTAAATCTATCTGATAACGAAGGTCGTTATCTCGCTCTGCTACATCAGTGATCTCTGATCGAGCAGCGCTGCAGTGGAGGTTTAGTTCCCCGTCAGAAAAGCTCTTCTGTACAGCTGTAAGTAAAGTAGGTTTCATAGTTTTGATCCTCATCTGTCTCTTTCAGCAGCAGCACAGTGACAGCAGGAATTACATCAGAGGAGCTCACGCTTCCGGTTTTCCGTCTTGTTGGAGTCTTTTGATTGGCTGATTGAGCTGTAGCTGAATGTCCACTAAAGCCAGACAGACACTGTGTGATGTTAGAGATCTTGTTCTTTGGTGACTCTCACTGCACATTTGAATAGACCATCGTGTTCAGACAAAGCTACGATTTATAAACTCACACTGTACGAAACACTCCGTCTGACTGACCTGCTACGGGAAATGCAGCCTCTACAGACACTCTGTCTACAGACCGTTATCAATAAAGCTGATTCACTCAGAATAACCAAGTACTGAGCAAACATGCTGAGATACTGACCTACAGATGCTCTGTCTACAGCTAGTTTCTGCTTTGAGAGGTCGAGTAAAAAAGTTCGGTATCAGTATCGATGTATCCTGAGTGACTGTGTGTGTGATCTGTGCTACAGCTCTTTGAGGTGAATAAAAGGAGGCAGATAAGAACAAAAATACTGCATCTGGATGCTGCTAATACATCTGAACCAAAATATCACAGCATAATCACACACACACACACACACACACACACACACACACACACCTCATTGTGATGCGCAGCTGTAATGCAGCACTTTATTACATTCATCTTACTATTAACAGTAACACTGAACATGAAACATAATTGTACCACAAAGTGGACAGTTTCTTACTTATATTCAAATAACAACAAATCCCCACAACAAACCATACAGGAAACCCTATAGAGAACACTAACGCTGCAGAGAACCCTGCAGAGAATGCTAACACTAAAGCAAACCCTACAGAGAACCCTGCAGGCACTACATCACACTAATCAATCACATCTAAAGTAGATCTACTTTATTGATTATGGAAGGAGAAATACACGCAGTCAGGATGGAAATGTTTATCGTAAATTAATTACACAAAACAGAACAGGACTTTCTGATTTTCTACATAATTAAGTGGTTAAGATGTAAATAGAGTGGTTCAGAGTGGTTTGGTGTGAAACATTCAGTTCAAGAGAAACTTACCGAGTCAGAACTGTTCACAGTGGTGGTGATAGGAACCAGACGTCCACCTCTAAAAGCTCCCTCACAGAAAGTTACTACAGTAAATGGTTATGAATTCACTGCCTGATGACTGAGACACTGTTTTATGATAGTTTAGAGAACTTAAACTCCATTCATGGTGGAGGGATACATGCAGGGCGCTGTGAGGCAAAATAGTCCCCAAAGAAAACTTATTATTTCAGATTTTCCACTATTTTCCATCATCAACATTCCATATAAACTCAGAAGACTCGTGTAGGTTCACTGGTGGTTCTGGATAGTAAATAAAATGTCTATATTTGTGTTGTAGTCATGGCGACCCCTGGTTCCTATCACCACCACTGTAAAGACACCTGAACCATTTCACACCAAACCACTCTGAATCACTCTGTTTACACCTCACACACTGAGTTATGGGTGAATTTTGAAAAATCCCCTTTGAGTGTTTTATGATCATACTGCTCTCTACGGATTTTCACTTTTTTAAACTTTCAACATTAAATCGGCGCTGTCAGCCCTACAGATCAGAAAAACAGACAAAACCAACTAATTTTGGTTTCAAAGCAAGTAACATACCAACAGATAGCCTCGTTCTGATGGGAAAACAAGAGCAGTGTGTGTGTGTGTGTGTGTGTGTGTGTGTGTGCGCGCGCGAGAGAGAGAGAGAGAGAGAGAGAGAGAGAGAGTGTGTATATGTGCTAAGCTAGCTGCACTAACAAACCTGAAGCAGAGGCATAAACAGAGCTCACCTTCTTCATGATGCCGGTTTTCCTTTTGCTGAAAGTTGTGTACCGTCTCAATTTGTTGTCGATAAACTCCATCTTGATTTTGACCCGTCCGCGGGTCTTCTTCCCCGGTTTCGCTCCCGCCACTCCGCCCGCAGCTCCGAACCCCGCTGCCGCTGCTCCGGCCTCCGGCTCGGCTCTCTCCCGCTTCACGCCCCTCCTCTCCCCGCCCGAACACGCCGCGTCCTCCTCCTCCCCGGACTCAGAGTCCGCCTCAGACCCGCTCAGAGTCACCTGAGTTTCGGGGGGCCTGGGGTCGAACCTGCCGCCGTCGGGGAGCCCGATCCCGGAGCTCATCGCCCCCAGAGCCGTCTCGCTTCCCCCCAACATCCCCCACCGACCGACACCGCACAGCTACCGAGCCGCGGCGCTAACGGCTAACATCGGCTAACAGAGTTCAGAACCGAGACAGAAGCGCGTTTAAGCCAGATTCCCACCGACACCGAGGCGCTGTTACACTGTGCCGTGCAGCAAAGCGGAGCAGCGCAGTGGAAACGCGGAATAAAATAAAAATAAAACTATAAACTCAATAAATCCGCCGCGAACAAAGTTTAGCGAGAGTAGCCGCCAATCAGACCGCATCACACCCGCAGCGCTGCACATGGAAACGGCGTTCACTGGTCATGTGTATTAATACGCAAAATTAACTAGTTCCCAGTAATTCCATCCTATTATCCAGCATTTTCCGCAACATCGTCAAAAACACGAGCACAGTAATCTGGATTAGACTGAGTTCGGATTAAATGTGAATAGATAACTGCAGTTCAGTCCTTCATTCTCGGCCGCTTAAAGACGCACTCCGTTGTTTAGAACCGGATCTACTTTCCTCCATATAAAGAGAAGCGATGTTGCCTTTTTTGGTAATAACACTCCTTATATGGCGAGTCACAGTGCCGCGCTCTGATTGGTGAACATAGAAATGGGCGGAGCTGCGCGAATTCCCGGATCTATAAATCGGATCTTAGCTGGTCTAACGTCTTTATGACTTTTGGTTAACATTTATAGATCGTGATTTGCGCTCCGTCCGGAACCATTTTTGTTCAATGACGCTGCTGAAGAGCCCAAATTAACAGACATTATGAAAATTCACTCTGTATTATTAAAGTCATTCACTTCACTCATCTGAAATAATCTGTTCCAGTTTAGATTCGCTTCATTAAACACACAGAACTGTCTCTCTGTTAGACCAGCGACGCATCACCTTCACCTTCTCTGCGTTTAATGTGATTGTTTATGCGGATGGTAGTTATTATTTGCTGTCCACCTTAAAAGTGTACAAAGTTGGTCAGGTTTATTATATATATATATATATATATATATATATATATATATATATATATATATATATGACCATTTTCATAGAATACTTGATTATGGAGATGACTCGCAGAAGCTGCTGATCTGTGGAAAGTTTGACATTTTGGGTGTTCGTGTGTTTTGCTCTCTGCTCAGTGATCCGGTTTAGAACAGTGTTTGGGGCAAAACTGTGTTCATCCAGATGATGGCGCTGCTACACAACATTTAACACTTCAGATTTGTGGATCCACAGAGGTAAAACCTGGAATTAGCACTGCTGTAATCCGATTTATATTCTTATTCTTTTCTGCTGGATTTTTGTCCTTTAACTCGTCCTACAGTTTTCGAGATATCTACACTGTTCCAACTCTGGAATGTTCGGTCTGATCGGGAATGGCTGCAATGATCATTAATGGCTGCTGGAACTATATAGGTAAAACACCCAGGCAACCACCTAAAATACTATAGCAACACCTTAGCTCCCACCAGAGATACCATAGCAACCTCCTACACCATAGTAGCCACCTTTGGTGCCATGATAAACACTTAGTAAAACCCTAGCAACCACCTGAGACAGCATAGTAACCACACACGACTGAAGTTTTAACAAGTGTAATGCGTCCTGTTCAGCATTAAGAAACCATGCGCTAAATTAAACATTTTAACAGAAACTTTTCAAAAACAGGAGCAAAACCAGCTGGAAATGTTCTCAACAGGATAATCAGTAAACGGGTTACCTGCTCTTTTATTTTTTACTTTGTCACTCCAGTAAATCACTGGGTTGACCTGGTGCCCCTCTGTGAAAGTTCTGGTTACACTGCTGCGGTTATAGATCCGTTACAGGAGTGTACAGACAGTTTTAACACTTCAGTTCAATTACAAAAAGCCTGCTTGACGTTTTGGTTTTATTCTGATCACTATTATCATTTTTTATTAAAATTATTGGTGGATTGGATCTCCACCCATGTACCTGTAATATGTATTGGTCTCAGTGGTTAAATCTAGGGCTAGTATACAAATCTAGGGCCAGTGTTCAAATCTAGGGCTAGTATACAAATCTAGGGCTAGTGTTCAAATCTAGGGCTAGTATACAAATCTAGGGCTAGTGTTCAAATCTAGGGCTAGTATACAAATCTATGGCCAGTGTTCAAATCTAGGACTAGTATACAAATCTAGGGCTAGTATTCAAATCTAGGGCCAGTGTTCAAATCTAGGGCCAGTATACAAATCTAGGGCTAGTGTTCAAATCTAGGGCTAGTGTTCAAATCTAGGGCCAGTGTTCGCCCTATCTAGTGAAGACGGTGTGCGGGCTGTTGACAGAGAGTTCCGCAGACCGGCCTACTCGGAGTTAAAGCGATGTACATTTAGGTTGGAGGAATGAATGTTTTCGCCCTCCATATGTTTTAATATAAACCGTTAATTCACGGCGTCGATGTGAAGGTGAGCGCTTTTCTTTCACTGAAACGATTTATGTGAGTATCTTAACTCGCTGCTCGGTTAGCTTAGCTTAGCTTAGGTTAGCAAGAGCGTAGACACAGCTAGCAGGTAAACAAAGCAGAAATCTCGGATTAATCACGGATGTCTCTGATTAATATTAAGATCTTTGTAATTAGAGAGTCTTTAACTGGATTCGTCCTCATTCGCAGAGCCCGCGGGGTTTATTTGGCTGTGTTTGAGGTGTTTTAGGGTTTCTGTAGCTGATGTTCAGTTCAGGATGAGGTTTATTAGCTGTTTGGGTCAAACTTCTGGTTTTGGTTTCGTGATTTATTTTGGTTTTGGGTTACATCTGTGGTTTTTTGTGTTAGGGTTGTATTTTAGAGGAAAAAAGAATCCACACGTTTGTGTGTGTAATGTTAGGGCTTCGTATTTGAGGCTTCTCGTTCCACCTTAAATGATGCGGCATTTACATTATGATAACGTCTCAGGTGCCGGACTGTAACTGCTGCTCCGTTTAAGGTGGAACGGAAAATTTGGAAGCTGATTTCAGCCTCGTGTTTTGTTCAGATCTGTTTTTAACCTGCATCAAATTAAGACCAGGTTTATCAGTAACACCAGGAACAGGAGGAGGGGCTGACTGATTCACGGTTTAGTGTCGGGTCAATGTAATATGTATAATCAATAGGATAATTATTAGTCCTCATCATATTGGAATCAGGCGGCCTTGAGCAGAAATGTTGAATGTTTAACCTTTTTAAGGTCCTCCAGTACTCAGTACTCCGTGCTGAGGGTTCTTCTCTGTTTTTAAATGAAGTTCCTTCTGTTCAGAAACGGCTCCTTTGAGTTTCTAATGTTCAGCCAAATCGAGAAACTGCTGTGTTTTGGGGAATTTTACTGTTTCTGCTTGAGAATTTAAACAGTTCTGAGCGGCTGAAGCTCCTGTAGTTCCTTATTTCACCTTTTAGATGCTTTACCTGCTTTCTGTGAGGAGGAAAAGGGAGATTTCCCATCATGCATTTCTCTGTGTTTATACACACTTCTGTATGCTTTTTTTTGAACGGTGTTTAATGAACAGACAATGTGACTGAGGACGAGAACCTCAAACGGACATCAGTTTATACAGTACAATGTCCCACACACTTAAAGGTGGTTCTTCAAAGGTTCTTTAGTAAAGAAAATGGTTCTATATAAAACCATGAACATTCAAAGAACCGTTTACGTGTTGAAAAGTTTCTTCAGATTGATGGAGAATGTGCTTTTGCTGGTTCTACATAGAACCTTCTTAAAAAGGTTTCCATATAGCACCAAAAAGGTTCTTCTATTTTTAACAAGCTTGACATCGTACCAGTAGCAGAACCCTTTTTGGTGTTATATAGAACCATTTTTAGCAATTATTATTCTACACATATAAAAAATATGGTTCTTTGAGTGTTCAGGGTTCTACATAGAAGCATTTTCTTTACTAAATGAAAATACAAGAATTCTTTTCGGCATTTGTGTTTGTAGAATTTTGAAATATTACAGTAAATTCACAGTAACGTTTATCTCTAATGGAAACACCAGACGAGTATTTTCTGAGTGAAGCTGAAGTCACGAGTTACTTTTCTTCTAGGAAAATCTGAGGAGTCATTCCAGAAAACTGTGCAGTCGACACATTTTCCGAAAGAGGCGATCGGCGGTTTCGTCGCTGCGGTGACTGAGCCCAGTTTATAGTTTATACAGTAATAAACAGATTTAAGAGACACTTCATCAGTTTATTGAAGAAAATCCTCTCTGAGTGTCTGTTTAAACTTTCCAGTCTGTTTTGTCAAATTAGTTGTTCCAAAAGTGGAAACGAGCAGGAGCAGATGTTTGGGTTCTGTGAGGGATCGAGCTTATATTGTTATTTGTAAAGTTTTTGCTTATTGCTGGTCAGTGAGTGAAGTGGACGGGCCTAATGGAGGTGGAGAGCAGGACGGTCCCTTCGGGCTTGACTGAGTAATAATTTGACACCATCAGGAAACCAGAGTGTTTATACACCTTTAAATACAGGCAGTTCAGTGACGTCAGAGATCCTGAAGGAATTAATCTCGTTTCTCAGTAGAGACGGTGGATTAACAGGCGAGCCGCTTGTGAGGCTGATGTTCGGTGTTTATTCTGCTGAATATTTTACACTGTAAACATGGTTAGTGATATTTTGGTGTATTTGTGGAGAATCTAACAGTCTTAATTAGGGCTGCAACAAACGACTAATTTGATAGTCAAATAATCTATCGATCACTGAAATGAATAATCGATTATTCGGATTATGAATCACTACATTTTCAAAATCAAGGTAAATAAAAAAAGTCGATCTAAATTTAAATGTTAAATTTAAGCGGTCTGTGCTCTGCTGTCTGTCTACACTCCGATGCAGCTAAATTCTGCAATCACAGGTTTATTGAAATGGAGGAAAGTCAGCGTCTCTCCGGGCTCCTGTGAGAGTCTCGCCCTCCTCTGAGAGCGGATCCTCCCCGCTGCGGAGGAGGCGCACTCTGGTGGAGCGGAGGGGAAAGTGGCGAATGTTTGTGGAAAACTTCTCTAAACAGTTAAATGAATGATTTTGTGTAAAACTCTTCGTCCAGCCGCCCTGTGTGTTCGCGGAGAACTACCTCCTGAAACTGTTTGCGAGTGGAGCCAAACGTTCGCGGAGGACAGAAACCTGTTTGCAGTCGCTCTCCTGTGTTCGCCGCACCGGTGGCCTCGACGTTAAGACGACGATGCAGCGTTTGGGAGGTGAACAGGGTCGCTGTGAATAATAGTTACTTGCTTCTCAGCTCCAACTCTATTAACGATTAGAGAGAGCAGCATTTTCGAAACAGAAAACATTCCAGCTCAGCTCAGAACATGAAGTACGACGGCTTTTAACATTAGATAACTAGATCATTAGCACAACTATCACCGCGTCCCAAACCACACACTTCTGTACTTCACACACTGCACTAATCAGTGCACTTGTAATGGTATATGCACTATTTTTACACACTATTTAGTGAGCTAGTATGCGGTTTGGGACGCGGCGCATCTTACCGAGATGAATCTTCTTCACCCAGTGAGCCGAGTTTCCTCTTCAGACGCTCCATCATGGAGGATGAGCTCCGTGCCAGCTAAGCTCGGCTTTACAACCAGCACAACTGACCACCGTTTTTCTGAGTTTAGCTCCACACTTAAGGATTCTGTTCTCGAGGCTGCTGTCGAGCTTTTGTCAGCTCTCCAGTAAGCGGAAATGTCAAAACGGTCCTAGTGAGCGCGAGAAAGACGCGTAATGACGCCACCAACTAATCGACTATTAAATTAGTTGCCAACTAATTTGGTCGTCGATTTTAGTCGACTAAGTCGAATAATCGTTGCACCCCTAAAACATCACAACTCAGTTTTACATGTTTATTGATAATTCAGTACAACTGAATCATAAACGAACAGACTGAACATCCTTATGATTTTATTATGCATCATATTTTCAGTAGATCAGTTTGTACCGCGGGTGGAATTACAGTGTAGGTTTGGTTTTGTGTGTAAATGAACCTTCAGCGTTTCTCAGCAAAACACGAACATCAGCTGACTGAACTGTTCATGTCGTTATTGATCCTTTATGATCTTTATGATCTGCTGCTGTTAGTGACTCTTACAGATTATTGTGAATATTTTACTGTCAGTGAAAATAACTCAGTGATACAGTCGGATATTACAGTAGATCATTAACAGAATGCTGTTCAGTCAGGGCTCAAAATCAAAGCAGTAAACAGATGTAATATTTCAGCTGTAATATTTCAGCTATCGAGAGTGCAGCAGAAGCAGAATGTGAGCTGATGTTCTGCGTCCCCAGATGATGATCGTGATCGTGAGTCAGGTTCAGGTTTGGATCTCATCACTGCTGCACCGGCCACCACAGTCAGAACTGAGTGTTAGCAGAACGTGAGCAGAACATTTGCAAAAAGCTCACAGAGAACAGAACATTTGATCAACAGAAGACAAGTCGGCGCCACCATGTGGCTCCATTATAAAACGCTCCAGATTAGTTCTTTACAAAACCACCAGTTCTAAAAAATATGATTTCAGTATTGTCTGTTGTCACACTGCACTACAAAAATTATTACGGGCTGTTTTTCTTTACTTTTCTATTAAAGTGACAGTAAAATTGCATCATTAGAAACAGTGTTTAATAATGGTGTTTATTACTAGCAGTGTTTATCAGATGTCACGTATGCTTTTATATTTTCAAAATATAAATCAAAAATATATTTATTTATTCTATTTATTTATTTTTTGTTCCTCCATTGAAAAGCGGCATGTTTCAGGTGGTTGTCTGTTCAGCATAAACGTAATGAAGCCGTAACTGAGCGGTTCTTCTTTTAGTGTTTTTATTGTCTGTTTATTGATCAGTTTAACAGCCTGTGACTTTCAGCAGGAACCAAAAAAAAAGTACCTTGGAACAGATGAGAGAGTCCGTCAGAATCTCAGCCCTGATTGGTTGGAAGCTCAGCTTGCACTCATAAAAATTTACCGATACCAGCTGATACCGTGTGCCGTAAGCCAAGTGCAGCTGCTGCTCTAATTAACAAACCCAGTGGAGGAGGATCTGATCACACAGAGAAGAGTTACTGACCCCGTCACAGTCGGACACAAAGCCGTCGCTCACTTAAAACATTCCGCCTCGGCTGATTCCCACCAGGACACACTGAGAGATTATAGACTGTTTATAAACACACAATCACAACTGCTTCCCCAACACGGGTGGAGACACACAGGCCAACAAAACGGAGGAGAAAAAGTCCACATTTCCTACCAAAGTCTGTATATGAGACTTTACTCTGTTTGACTGAGTAGAATATCGAGATATAAACATTAATACAGTGATTTTATTCTGTAAATCAGGCTGTGGAGAGACCAAACTGTCCTACCGTGAACATCAGCGCCTGCTTTATCTTCAGTGCTCAATCAGCTTTATTGATAAGGGTCTGTAGACAGAGCGTCTGTAGAGGCTGCGTTTCCCGTAGCAGGTCAGTCAGACAGAGTGTTTCGTACAGTGTGAGTTTATAAATCGTAGCTTTGTCTGAACACGATGGTCTATTCAAACGTGCAGTGAGAGTCACCAAAGAACAAGATCTCTAACATCACACAGTGTCTGTCTGGCTTTAGAGGACATTCAGCTACAGCTCAGCCAGCCAATCAAACTCCAACAAGATGAACATTGTTACTAACAGCTACATTCATTCTGAGTAGATACTCAGTTTGATATCAGACTCTGTATCAGGACTAAAACAAAATAGTATTGATGCTTCCCTAATGAGTGTGTGTGTGTGTGTGTGTGTGTGTGTGTGTTCATTCCCTCTGCAGGGTTTACTGGGTAGGGGTGAGTGTTTGAGGATGGAGTGTGTTAGAGTGTTCGTGCTGTCGGCCGCGCAGGTTTACACACTCTTCACCATCCAGCTCTTCATCACTGCGCGGCCCGCCCACGCTGACATCACCGCCGTGAGTCTGTAGACACGCACACACACACACACACACAGCTCTCTCTCTCTCTCTCTCTCTGTCAGATAAATTGTAAATATGAATATTAATATGGTGTAAATATGATGAGTGTACTGTGTGAGTAAAGACTGTTTATTGTTTCTTCAGGTTTCATCTGATAATAAGACAGAGAGTTTTGATGACCTCCCGGCAAGGTTCGGGTACCGGCTGCCCAGCGAGGGGCTGAAGGTGAGCGTCAGGGTCAAACCGGAACACTAAATACAGAGCTGTTTCTCAGGAGCTCTGACAGCGTTCAGTTCTGTGGAGTGGGGTGTGCAGTGGCCTCGTGGGTAATCCGCTTCATTCTCATGCATGAAAATTGTTTTCATCCTGGATTTTTCAGGAAACATCAGCTGAGCCGTGTTTGGTTTATTTTTTCTGCTTCTTTAGTTTTAGCACTGGAGCTACAAAGCTAATGTAGCTAACAAGTAATGGAAGATTATAACCCACCAATTAGCTTGAAGCTAATTACATGACTAAATCATCGCACACTTGTTTCAAAGGACGTCGTTCAGCCGAGATTTTCAGTTCATATATAGAGAATTCAGTAAAATAACAGAGTAAACAGAAAAACGGCCCATTGGTTTCATACAGTTCAGAGCTCTGCAGCGCCGCTTCGGCTGCTCTGTGATTTCAAGTTCAGAGTCTGAATCAGAGTTCAGCCTGAAAGCCACACCCCCTACCTGATCCTGAAAGCCACACACCCTACCTGATCCTGAAAGTCACGCCCCCTACCTGAATCGGAGTAACGCAGGTTTATTCTTGGCTTTGTTCTCATTTGTATTATCGTTCTGCTGCTGTATAAGATGTTATTTCGTCTGCTTTCCTCATGACTCACGACTCCCCATTTAAACCAGTGCTTTATTTTACTGCTTCACTGCCCACAGACTCAGATACATAATTATTCCTTCAGTTCTTTCTCATTGTTGTTTTAAACATGAACACATGGACTCGCTGTTCTGTTACGCATCTTTAAATTTATTTAATCAGTTTTCTTGTAAGGATCTTCTCTGTCCATCTGAATGATCTTGAAATGACATTCAGGGAATTTAGAGGGTTTTAAATTGAAAATTTCATCTCCAGAGAAAAAACTCTGTACAGCACACAACCACAGTGGTCTGCACAGAGGTCAGCTTCAGAGTCTGAATGATGGTCATTTCTTCTGGGTTGTTTTTGGAGGTCAAAGGTCTGCACAGGGTTTCACAGGATCTCTAATATCATAGTGACCTTAATTGCGTTGGAATCAAGCAGATACAGGCAAGTTTCACTGGAGAGATGTTTGAGCTTTGAATTCATCATCTTTATTAAACGCAGAGCAGAAAGAAGAGAAAGTAGACTGTGAGTTTAGTGTCACTGAACTGAGTAACTAAAAAAAGACTCAGTATTTCAGTTTAGGAATGAACTGTGGAGCCAGCAGGGGGCGCTGTAGTAATTCAGTCATCGTATTAATTATAATTATAGTAATATTATAAAGGTACCAGCAGGGGGCGCCATAGTAATTCTGTTATCATATAATAATAATAATAATAATAATAATAATAATAAGAACAGCAAGAACAAGATAAACAAGTTGACTTTCTCTGTAGAACTGAAACAGCTTCAACTGTGTGAGTGTGTGCACGCGTGGGTGTGTGTGTGTGTGTGTGTGTGTGGGTGTGTGTGTGTGTGTGGGTGTGTGTGTGCGTGGGTGTGTGAGTGCGCGCACGCCTGTGCATGTGTTTAAATCCAGATCATGAGTTTATTCTGGCAGTGCTGTAGTGCTGTGATATTGATCAGAGAGCGGAGTTTATTGATACCCTCAGCCCACAGTTCAGTTTGATTCTCGATATTTTGATCAGAATTCTAATACATTGATGACTGATTATGTTGTAGTTCAGCTCACTAAGATCACGAGAGCTCAGGGAGGAGCTGATCGGTGATGATTACTTGCAAACTTTGGTTCAAACCATGCAGTTTTATTTGATGACATAATTTTCCACAATGATCACAGTTTTGCTTTTTGATGTCATAAACATTATTATGCCCTTATAAGAGAGAGTGTAATAAATAAACTGATGATTCATGTTGATCACCTAATTATAAAGTTGTCCTAAATGTATTTGTGTTGTTCTCAGTGTTGGCTGTTTTTTTTTTTTTAGGGTTTTCTGATTGGAGCTCGGCCGGAGAACGCGTGTGAGCCCATCGATCCTCCACCAATCAGAGAGCGGGAAAACTCCAGCACCTTCTTCGTCCTCATCAAACGCTTTGATTGTAACTTTGACATCAAGGTACACTCCGCTGTGTGTGTGTGTGTGTGTGTGTGTGTGTGTGTGTGTGATTATTTTATTGTAGAATATAAAGACCCCCCCAAACACACACACACAGCAACATAACCACAGAGTCTGTACTGTCCTGTAACATCTTGTTTATCTATATCCCAGCAAACATTCCCTAATTCAGCAGAACAGGAATTCCACAGAAGATTCCTGCTGTGTGTGTGTGTGTGTGTGTGTGTGTGTGTGTGTGTGAGTGTTTATTGATAATGTTGAGTGTAAATTAAACAGCTGCAGTCAGTGAGGAGTGTGTTTGTTCTCTGCAGGTTCTTCATGCTCAGCGTGCAGGATATAAAGCAGCAATCGTTCACAATGTGGACTCTGACGACCTCATCAGTATGGGCTCTAACGACTGTACGTCCAACACACACACACACACACACACTGTTGTGTATCAGGTGATAATTTTGTTACTTTGAACTTTAAAGGGCCCGTTTCATGAAGAACTGTATTTTCCTCACTTTTCTGTACTGTTTGATATTTATAAACAGTGTTAAAGTGTAAATTTGGGCCGTTGGCTTACCAGAATTTCCAGCCTGTAAATGCAAACTGAACTGCAAACACAGCCTTTTTTGATTTCACAAAAACCAAATGCATCCACCCATTCAGCCTCTGGCAAATTAGCCCCGCCCATTTACATTGAAGTTACAAGGAAGCCGGACTGCTTTCTGAATCGGAACACGGCACATTTACATATATTAGCCTTTGAAGTACAGCGGTCTGTGTGACGGCTCAGGGTCTTGAGCAGGTTTTGGCGTCTTTGAGGTTTTTCACAATATAGTTAATTTTCTGGATCCAGGTTCTCTTTGCTCTGTGAGTTCAGGACATTTTGATTGTGTGTGAAAGCTGTGTTTGAGCCCGAGAGCAGAACAGAGAACCGATCTCTGGTCCTCCTGAAATCGGTGGTCTGGGGAAGTCTGGTGGGTCCGCTGCGTGTGTGGAAGCTCTCTGCTCCCGGCGCCATGTGGGGCTGCTTGATTGGCTCATTTTGTAACATGATGCTTCGACTCATCGCGTCACTTCCCTTTTGGAGTGTGGTGATGGGGGAGAGGACGGCTGTGGACAGAAAGAGCTGAGTGTTTGTATCCAAGGAAAATAACAAAAAACAGTAAACGAACAAAGCTGCCGACCATCCTGCAAACCTTTGCACAGAAAAGTGACATAAGGAATTACGCAGTCGACCCACAGTTTGGATGGAATTCTTGAGTGTGAAAGCAAACCAGCGATAATGAGCTCCTCCCCCAAACGAGCCTCCCCAAAATCGGTCCTGAGTGCGCCTCAATTATTCGGGACCTAACTAAGTCCTTAGTTTCCCCTTCAGAAGAGCAAGTGTGTTGTGTAGATTTGTGTGTGTTGACCCTGTTTTGTGTTGTGTTTTAGTGGACATTGTGAAGCAGATAGACATTCCATCAGTGTTTATTGGAGAAGTTGCTGCAAACGCTCTAAAGCAGGATTACACCTATGAGAAAGGGTGAGTTCTCCACTTAGAACGTTACACACTGAGCGTTAAACTCCACTAACGCTTCAGAACCTACAGCAGTTCAGACAAGCTCTGTTTCTGTGAATGAGACGTCCCGACTCCACATTGACGTCTCTCTTTAAACCAGTTTAAAGAGAGATGCAGTGTGAATTCGGATCAGTTCGGGAATCTGATGATCTCGTTCGTTTAATAACACTGTGACTGCTAAAGAGATGAGCATGAATAGAACAGTGCACTGATCACCGCTGTGAGCTCAGAGTGTCTGATCACTCTCTCTGAGTTCACCTGTTGTTTTGTTTTGTTTTTCCTGGTTTTCTTTGTAGAGGTCATGTGATCGTCATGCCGGATTTTAGCTTGCCTCTGGAATACTACCTGATCCCGTTCCTCATCATCGTTGGAATCTGCCTCATTCTTATCGTCGTTTTTATGGTTGGTTGTGGAAACATTTGTTGTGATTAATATTCATTAGTAAATCAGAAGTCGCTGCTGTTTGTTTATCTTTGTTTTCTTTCTGTTCAGATCACTAAGTTTGTGCAGGATCGTCACAGAGCCAGGAGGAGCCGCCTGAGGAAAGATCAGCTGAAGAAACTTCCGGTTCACAAATACAAGAAAGGTAGAAATAACACAATTTATCAGCAGCACTGAGCTGCTGTTCTGGGTGTCACTCCGTTGGTTTTCACCGGTCAGTTTTTCATGGTTTGAACAGTTTTCAGTCGTTTTGTACAGACAGTTCTGCGCAGGATGGTTAGATTCAGATGATGTTTATCTGGTCAGTACATGTTTATTTACTCAGAGAAGCACTGATAGTACAGTAAATACAAGTAATATATAAAAAGTGTTTTTATCTGTGTTAATGTTTGTTTAGCTGTTTTTTGTCTGAGAAGCTCAGCGTTATTTACATTTACTATCCAATATCTGCTTTAGGTGTGTAGTAGGTGTGTAGTTGGGGTGTGTATTGTGTAGTAGGTGTGTAGTTGGGGTGTGTATTGTGTAGTAGGTTTGTAGTTGGGGTGTGTATTGTGTAGTAGGTGTGTAGTTGGGGTGTGTATTGTGTAGTAGGTTTGTAGTTGGGGTGTGTATTGTGTAGTAGGTGTGTAGTTGGGGTGTGTATTGTGTAGTAGGTGTGTAGTTGGGGTGTGTATTGTGTAGTAGGTTTGTAGTTGGGGTGTGTATTGTGTAGTAGGTTTGTAGTTGGGGTGTGTATTGTGTAGTAGGTGTGTAGTTGGGGTGTGCAGAGTGTAGTTGGTGTGTATTGTGTAGTAGGTGTTTAGTTGGGGTGTGTAGTGCATAGTAGGTGTGTGTAGTGTGTATTAGGTGTGTAGTGGGTGTTGTGTGGTAGGTGTGTAGTTGGGGTGTGTAGTTGGTGTGCAGTGTGTATTAGGTGTGTAGTTGGGTTGTGTATTGTGTAGTTGGGGTGTGCAGAGTGTAGTTGGTGTGTAGTGGGTGTATAGTGGGTGTGTAGTTGGGGTGTGCAGAGTGTAGTTGGTGTGCAGTGTGTATTAGGTGTGTAAACCAAAGTTCCCAGGAGGTTTGTGTTTGCTGGGTGTTGCTGTGCAGCAGTCCGTGTTCTGCAGAGTTCTCCACTGTTTCTTTTTTTCGGCCGTGGAGCAGAACGTCATTCCTGATGTGATTCTCACTCCATATAAGGTCTCCTGCAGCTCCGACCATCTCCACCAGAACACACGTTCGTTTATAACTCACATAAACACCGACTGCACCGAGAGAAAGACCGGAATTCCAGGAGTGTTTTCTCACACACACACACTATCACACACATACACGTGCACACACACACACACACACACACACATTCTGTCAATGTTCTGCAGGACACAGCGTACTGAAAGGAAAAGTAGCCGATCCGTCAGCCGACCAACACTGACGTTAAACTCACTCAGAATGAACAAACACACACACACACACACACACACACACACACACACACACACAGTCAGTTTAATAGAGATGAGTTTTCACACTTTAAGCTCAGACTGAAAGTTCAGATCATCAAAAGTTCTAATCTTGTTTAATATAAACATCAGAATCAGCAGCTTTTCTTTGCTCACTCTCTCACTCACTCCTCTCGCTCTCTACTCTCACTCCTATTTCTCTCTCTGTTCTCTACTCTCACTCTCTTCTCTCTCACTCTGTGTGTATAATAGTAAGTTTCAGGTGTTTTTCATAAATCATTCTTAGATGATATTGAAGTTGAGTTTTTCTTGCAGCTCCTCAGTTTATTAATGAGGAATTTATTAATGAGGAATTTATTAATGAGGAAATTGATCTGCAGTTCAAAGCTCACTGTAAAAGAAAAGCTGTACAGATGATGTAAGACTGATGTGACGTTTTGTGCCGATGAAATAGAAGAAAGATGCTGATGTTTGATGTGAACAGAAATGATAAATTATATGAATATTAATGAAGCTAATGATGCTGAACGCTGCTACTTTAATGATGTTGTTTGTTTGTGTTGCAGGTGACGTTTATGACGTTTGTGCGATTTGTTTAGACGAGTATGAGGAAGGAGAGAAGCTGCGGGTTCTGCCATGTTCTCATGGTCAGTTCAGTGTCTACATCGTCACTCTCACTGTCCAACCTGCACAGATGCAATTTAGAGTCCATCTGGTTCTTTTAGTGATGTAATGTTTTTTCTGATATTCAGCGTTTGTAATTTGGGCCAAACAGCTGAAACAGAGGCTGAGAGAACCTGCTAGAACAAAACCAGCGTTCCAAATTTCTGTCCATCTAAAACTTTCTATCTAGAATGTTCTGCTGTCAGTGCAGTTTATTTCAGTACAAAGTGTTCTATGTTCTGCTGTACCCCACTTTATGTATTCCAGGGGGGGGGAAATGATCTTAAAGTGCTTTAATGGAGCCGTTCTCTCTCTCCGGTGGTCTTTAGCGTATCACTGTAAGTGTGTGGACCCCTGGCTGACCAAGACGAAGAAGACGTGTCCGGTCTGTAAGCAGAAGGTGGTTCCGTCCGAGGGCGACTCTGACTCCGACTCGGACTCTGGAGAGAGTGGCCCGGAGGAGAACGAGGAAATTTCGGAAAACACTCCGCTCCTGCGCTCGCTGGCGTCCACAAGCGGTCATTCCTTCGGCACCATGGCGACTGCGCTGTCCCCGCAGGAACACGAGGAGTCCTCCAACTACGACGAGCAGAGCGACATGGACACCAGCGACAGCGAGGAGGAGGTTACCGTGGAGACAGTGGTGGTGCAGCTGCAGCAGGAGCGACACGCAGGCGACGGAGCGAAGGCTTAAAGCGAGGGTCCGAAACACAGCGGCCCGGCCCGCTCCCCTCAGACTGTACCGGGGGGTGGGGGGTCACCGAAACATCTCATCACTGCTTGCATAAATTCATCTCTCTCTCTCACACACACACACACACACACACACACACACACACACACCTGCACGTTCTTTCTTTAACTGACGAATAAACGGACGATAAAGTTCTGCGGATCAAATCAGGAGTTAATTAATATTCATTAATGTTAACCTTAACTTTGACCGATACAGTTAAGGAAACACTCACCATAAACCGGACTCACCAGTGTGTGTGTTGTGTAAATCACTCTGATATTAATTAATAATTCTCTGATTAAAACAGTGACTGTATGCTAATTAGAGGGTGGGGTTTAACAGTCAATTATACAGTAAAGGTTTAATACTGTACGCTTTAATGGATCAGTGATGTCAAAGTTTCTGCTGTACATTTTCAGAAGCAGATTTTTTTGGGGGGGTAGAGGGATGGGGGGTTACACGGTTTAATAATAAACAGTGTTTAAATTATAAACAGGGTTCTGAATGGAGAACTGTAATTCACCTTTTATCAAGCACCGTTTTATTAATCTCATTTTCCTTAATGATCGTCGCTACAATACAAATAATTTTGTAATAATTTTTTGCCAAACTGTAAAGATGAAAGATCAGAGGAGAATCGATCGGAATGTTGATCTGAACAGAATTCAGCCAAACTGGTTCTGGTTGTTTTTCAAAAGTTTGAATGAAGAACTTTTCCTTTTAATGCTCAGCCTCTAAATGACCGTCACTCAAAGTTTTGATGCACCTTCATTAATATTCATGTAGTCATTTTGTGAGCTTTTTTTTGTTTTTTTTTTAAACAAGTAATTTCATATCATTTAAATACTGTATCTAGAACGTCTCTCCGATGGAGAACCGTTACAGTCTGTTTGTTGCCTTCGTCTGTAAATCGTTTCACTTCATCTCAATTAAAATGATTTTGTTGGAGAAAAAATAAGTGATTTTTACAGGATCATTAGAGTGTGTGTGAGGGGGGTGTGTGTGTGAGGGGTGTGTGTGTGAATGTGCAGAAAAGGAAAACAATCATCATCAGGTTGGAATAAATTTATTGATCAGTCTGTAAACAGAGAATCAGTCGATGGCGTTTTATGGGTTTGATATGAAATCAGATGCAAGAAAAGTCTGGAGGGAAAATCAGCAGCAAATTCTGAATCTGTGCAAAAATACAAATAAAATAACTTAAAATCCTTCAACAGAAACGTGTTCTGTCAGCATTTTGGCACAGAATAAACGCGTTTCTGAGCTTTTTTCCTAAAACAATACGTTTATTACGACCAACCACTGTCCGTTTCTCCATGAACTCGTTTATTCAGTTCATTCTGCTTCAGTGTTTTTTTTGGATCTGAGCTTTAAAACTGGATTCAACATCTGGTTTACAATTTTAACCATTTTAACAGTTTTAAAATAAACTGTAATTAATTCCACAGTTCAGTTACATTGTGGGCTTAAAATGCAGTAATTAATAAATCTATAAAAAATTAAACTGCAGATCAATCCACTGAGGAGCGAATCGTCAGGAGTGCGTTAGTGTTTTATAGCTAAAAGGCCAAAATCTGTCCTTTAAAACGAGTTTCAGAGCTTCTGTGTAAATAATCAGACTGAAATTCTGAAGTTAGTCCTAAAAAAATAATGAAGTGACTCTCCAGCCGGCCTGAACTACAGAACCTAAAAAAGGAGAAATAAAACTGGAGCTGGTTGTTTAAAGAAAACTTTACAGGAACGAAACCTCATTGGACGATTTATCCCAAAACTCAGATGGGCGGAGCTTCAGTATAATCACGTTTACAATCATTCAGAGATAAACAAACAGGAAGACGATGAAATTAAACACAGGAACAAGAAACTCATTCAGACAGAATCTGGAGAAATTACAGAATACTGAAATCATTGATCAGATAATCAAATACTGACGTGTTCCTTCTTTAGTTTGTAATTTTCCTCCATTTCTTCGTTGGCGTTCAGACCAGCGGGGGGTAAATAAGGACCAAAAGGGAAAGTGAAGGGGTGTGTGTGTGTGAACTGTGAATGTAGTGTTTTCTGGGTGGACGGCATTGCGGTCAGTATCCGGCCTTGCGCAGGTACTCGGCCATGTGGAAAGCCTTCTTGTTCAGCGTTCCGCCGTGAATTCCCTCTTTACCCATCACTAGAACCAATGCTGGAGTAAAAAACAGAACAAATATCAACAAAAACAAGAAAACCTTCCTACAGCGACACGTTAATAAAATAAACGGCCGTTAATAAACTAATCGTCCGCTGCTGCCAGAAACGTGTCCAAAACTGATTCTGCGTCTGAAAGTTTTTCGTTTTCTCTCAAAATGTGAAAACTAAACTAGAATCCTGAATCCCGCAAGTATTTGGCCATCGAGTACGCCTTCTTATTCAGTCCGCCTCCATGGACCCCCTCCTTCCCCATTACAAGAACCAAGACTGAAAGGAAAGAGAGAAAAAAGAGGAACGTTTAGAGGTTAGAAGATCCCAAGGAACCAGCAGGACAGATTAGTGCAGAGTAAAAACAGAAAGATTTGAGCGAGAGACGCAGAGAACATCATAAATTAGAAATTTAACCACAAAAAAAAAAAAATAGAAACTTTTTCAGAATTAAAAGAAACTGTTTGAATGAGGGATGCATCAATACCAATACTGATTCTGTGCTCATTTACTCATAAAAATTCACCGATACCAACATTCTGATACCAGCTGATACCGTGTGCCGTAAGCCGAGTGCAGCTGCTGCTCTAATTAACAAACCTAGTGGAGGAGGATCTGATCACACAGAGAAGAGTTACTGACCCCGTCACAGTCGGACACAAAGCCGTCGCTCACTTCAGACATTCCGCCTCGGCCGATTCCCACCAGGACACACTGAGAGATTATAGACTGTTTATAAACACACAATCACAACCGCTTCCCCAACACGGGTGGAGACACACAGGCCAACAAAACGGAGGAGAAAAAGTCCACATTTCCTACCAAAGTCTGTATATGAGTCTTTACTCTGAATGACTGGGTAGAATATCGAGATATAAACATTAATACAGTGATTTTTCTGTAAATCAGGCTGTAGAGAGACCGAACTGTCCTACCGTGAACATCAGCGCCTGCTTTAGCTTCAGTGCTCAGTGTTAGCAGCGCTGCTCAGCATCTCAGCGTGTTGCTCAGTACTCGGTTATTCTGAGTGAATCAGCTTTATTGATAACGGTCTGTAGACAGAGCGTCTGTAGAGGCTGCGTTTCCCGTAGCAGGTCAGTCAGACGGAGCGTTTCGTACAGTGTGAGTCTATAAATCGTAGCTTTGTCTGAACACGATGGTCTATTCAAACGAACAGTGAGAGTCACCAAAGAACAAGATCTCTAACATCACACAGTGTCTGTCTGGCTTTACAGGACATTCAGCTACAGCTCAATCAGCCAATCAAACAACTCCAACAGGACAGAAAACTGGAAGCGTGAGCTCCTCGGATGCATCAGCCTCGGATGTGATTCCTGCTGTCACTGCGCTGCTGCTGAAAGAGACAGATGAGGATCAAAACTATGAAACCTACTTTACTTACAGCTAACTTTACAAACATACAAAACTTACAGTTTAATGATTTAACTGTTAAGGTTCATTACCCTCATTTACACTGACAGACACTTCATTTTGAGTAGGTACTCAGTGTGGTATCAGACTCAATATCAGTGAGTACTAAAAAGTATGTATTCGTACTCAGTCTGAAAGAAATGGTATCGATGCATCACTAGTTTGAATCTTCAGTGAACAGAGGAGAAACATAATAATCACAATAAACAGAAGGCGGATCAGTTATAGGTGAGTTGTGAGGGGGAGGAGCTTCAGGTGTGTTTCTCCTCCAAAACTTCAGTTTTTACAAAATTCTGAGCAGAATCTCATTATTTTGATATAAAGTACTGAGTTTTACTTCTGAGAAATATCTCATCATCACAGTAAACGAACAAAAACAACAACAAACAAGAAAACAGAAATAAACAAGTGACTGTTCTCGATACGACTGACATTTAGAACATTTGAGTGAAGCAGAAGCTCTTAAATAAACAGAAATAGAAAAATTAATTCTAATATATCATAATATATCAGTAAATCACTTTTGGGGGAAAAACAATGAACATTATAATCTGATCTGCCTGAAAATGTTCAGTTTCCCTAAAACATCCGAGTGTTCAGATCATCTTAACTGGTAGAGAGAGAGAGGTTAATGTGATTCTCACTCTACCGTCTAAGAATGAGGTTCAGAATCGTCCACCGTTTAACCTGAAAGATTCATTTAAAAAAACGCAGATAAATTAACAGAGAAATTAAAGACTTTCCACCTAATTCACTTCACAGTTCTGACTTTCTGCTCATTAATCAGATATTTTTGACATTTTTATAGTGAAGAGAAAAAAGTGAACTGACCAGAAATCAGAAAAATAAAAACATGAACAAGAAGAATTACTGATTATGGGTTTCAGGTTATTGAATATTATGTGAGTTATGAATCATTACTGCGCTGTTCTGTGAAACTGTTCTATGAACAGGAAGTTTAAAGTCAGATGGCAGAGATTAAAATAATAAAAACGTTCAGCTTTACTGATCAAATTTATCAGCCGTTCAGTGAATCTCACGTTACCTTAAAATCTGAACTTTTCTAAACAAATTCAAATTAAAATCTGGAAAATTAATATGAATATCAGCAAAAACATAAACTCATTAAAGTCGTTAAGTTACCTTTTCCCGCTTTGCCTACAGACACGTTGAACGTCGGCTCTCCTGATTGGCTCTTCGTTCTGATGTCCATCGTCCAGTCGTTGTCCACCAGCAGACTGTCGCGGATCACCGAACACTTCTTGGAGCCGAGAGTCAAACCGTTAGTGAAAAAACTCTCTCTGTCCTTCCCGACCAGCAAGTCGATCTCTGTGGGCTGAAAAAAAGAAACATACTGATAAACATTTAAACATTAATTACAGTTCATGTTTCCATAGAAACAGGACGTTTCAGAGAGAAATTCGCCATCAGCTGCGTGGAAAACTCGGAGATACCGAAACGTTTACTAACGTTAATATCTAGAACGTGAGTTTAGCTTATTTCCCTCCGGAGAGTAAAGCTGTGTTCAGACTGCAGGTGAATCAGGTTTGTTTCTCAGATCAGATGTTTTGAGTCGACTGTCTGCTCTGTTATGTCTGAGTGATTAGATCAGATTTAAATGTTGGATTTCAAACGCGGATGCAAGAGAGATGGAGGAGCATCATCTCCCCTCCAAACTCTTCAGAACTCTCTTCATAATCATGCTCTTGTTGAATCCCAGCACTGCATCACTCTGGATTTGACATCGTCGCTGTTTGTCGTGTTGTGAGTGACAAAAAAGACTGAAAAGTCTGAAAAGTCTGAAAAAAAGTCCTTAACGCAGAGAAAGAAACAAAACTCAGAAACTCAGAGTGAAAATCTTCACTCTTTTGCCGGAAGTGATTTTCAGTGTTGATCTGAGAGGAAAAACGCAGCTTCTGTTCAGAGTTAATCTGAATGTTTACGCTGCGGCCGAGAGTTAAAGGAGAGTCGGGCAGCGCGAACAATCACAGATTAATAAAACACCTTGATATTAATAAACTGGATTTATAGATTAAAAACTCCCCGCAACCCAGAAGGATAAGCATCTTAGAAAACTGGATTTTTCACTTTTTCATTCAACCCACAGCAGGTTAGCCCCGCCCATTCAACCCACAGCAGTACATATATCAGAACTCATTTACATATAAACCGCCTGTATATTCTAAGGAATAAAAAATGGAAATGAATTATGATTGTTTTTGTACATAAAACCACGCGCGTGTTAAAGAATTAAATATGTGAAAACAGGTTCTTTAAAGTTTCTACAACATCCAGAAAAGATGATTATAAAGCACATTCACAGATATTAAACACAGAGTTAAACAGAAACCCTGAACACTGAATAACAGCGGAAACTCAGCGGGGCTTAACATGAGGATAAAGGTTAAGATTAGGATTAAGATTAAATTTAAGGGTAACATAACGCTTCGTGTCCTTCAGTAACCTCGGCAGGTCTGAATCCGCCCTCAGCTGATACTGAATGACTGAACTGACTGTTTAAAATCTTTAACATCAGCTGAAACTCAGATACAGAGCAAAACTAATCACCCCCCACCCCCCGGCTAACCGGCCAACAGCGGTGAAGCTGAACAGCCTAAAAATGGCGCTGCAGGTAAACAAAGTAAACCAACACAGAAAGGACTGCCCGGGTTTAAAGCGGAGCGGAGAGCTTCTGTGTGATTACGAGGGTTGTTCGAATTTTCCCGTTCCACCTTAAATGGTGCAGCAGTTACATTAGAGTACATTTAAGGTGGAACGGGGCAATTCAAGTAAGAAACAGGCTGTTTTCAGTGATTAAACCCCCCAAATCTCCTCAGTGCCCCCCGCTGTGTACCCAGTGCCCCCAACACCCGCCCCCCTCCACGTGCCCGGCTCTTTACCGTGATGTTGTTGAACGCGCCCCCCTCGTGCGCCGCCCAGACGTACTTAGAGTCCGAGTTATAGCCCACAATGGCGGAGTCCTGGCACGCGCCGTCGGACATCAGATGATCCACATAAATCTGCCAGGAGGACATTATAACTCCCCTTCACAGAGGCTATAACCTATAATCTATAATCTATAATCTATACCTGCAGCAGCGGATCAAAATAAATACAAACTTTCAGAGTCTCAGCAGATCAAGCGCACGCGCACCGCCCCAATCACAGACTGGGCTGGAACGCACTGCGCCTGCGCGGCGGGTCATGCGGGTCGTGATGGGCGGAGTCAGAGAGTCTGTTCCGCCGCTCGCGCGGCGTTTATGATCAGGTTATTAAAACAGACATAAAATGTCTGATTATTTATTGTCTGAGTTCGGCTCTGGGAGCTGAAGCGGATCAGCCGCTCTGTGGAAGCGGCTCTGATGGAGCCTCAGCTGCGGGTCAGACTCACCGCGCTCTGCTCCTCCGACCGGCTGCGTCCCGCTGCTGCACTGAACAGTGTGCAGGACCACACAGCCACCACGAGAGAGAGAGAGAGAGAGAGAGAGAGAGAGAGAGAGAGAGAGAGAGAGAGAGAGAGAGAGAGAGAGAGAGAGAGAGAGAGAGAGAGAGAGAGAGAGAGAGAGAGAGAGAGAGAGAGAGAGAGAGGTGCAGTGGGCTACTCAACTTCACCAACTAAAATACTTTAAAGGACACCAAACAGACTCAATAACCGGACTGTCCGGTCCAAAACGGAACTTCTGGCAACCCAAATTCCCACTTAGTGTCTGATATTTACCTGTAACACGTTTATCACTGATGGGTTAAATAAACCACTGAGCAGTGAAGCAGCGCTAATGAGGAGTTCAGGCTGTTTCACTGCAGCACTTCATTCCTTACAGACAGTGAAGAAGGACAAACAGACAGAAAAGTGAAAATAGAAAACCGGAAATTGTTTTAAATTCTCTTTAAAATTATTCTTTAATAAAGGTCACGTGTTAAAATGAAACACACACACACACACACACACACACACACACACACACACACACTCTGTAGAGTGCAGTTCTCAGTGCTGAGCTGTAGGGGGCAGTGTGGTACAGGATTTCTTGAACTGAGTGAGCATTTACAGGTCAGAGTCTGATGGGAACTGGAGGACAAACACAGTGGGGCCAAAACTTCAGCTCCTTTGTGACCCTTTATTCTCAAAATACATACATTCAGTCTTATACACAGATTCCAGACTGAACTGATCTAAACTATTAGTGTTATTATCATTATTATTATTATCAATGAATTGTGTGTCAATGTTTATCCGTGGGCCGCACTGAGAGACCCACCTCTCAGGCTTTTTCTTCCTCGTGTCCTGTTTGGAGTGAAAACACTCAGATTTTCCAGTCTGATCGTTACTGTTGGAGTTCTGTGTGTTTTGTTCTCGGAAGTTGTCTGGAGAGTAATTTTGCCGCCTCTGGGAAAAAGTAAAAAGATTCAGTGTAATTCGGGTCAATGTGGGTCGTTTAGAGTCTCTGAGCTGCAGATCTTTCAGATTTACACAGAAATCTAAACTCCAGACATCAAAGTGTTTTCTGAGTTTACTGTCAAATTAAATTCAGTCTGATTTATGATTATTTGTCCAGCTTTCTGTCTGTCATAGGGCCTTTATTTATTTGTTTATTTGTTTGTTTGTTTGTTTGTTTGTTTGTATGTTCAGTCTCAAGGTCACAGCACTTCTGCTGAGTTACTCCAGGTCTAATATCTGTATTAATGTGTATTAGATATAAATGTGGCGAATGGTTAATGGAATTATTAATCAGTGTTAGTTCAGTTTTAAAGATCCTTTAATTAGTTCGGTTCTGCTCTTCATGTTTGATATTCCTCCTCAGCACTGAGCTCCTTTGTTCTTCAGTTCAGGACAACAGAAACAGTCAGTTATTTGGCACACTGTTCCGGAAATTCAGCTCCGGTTGAGTTTTATAGATTTTTCCAGTGTTCCGTTCCGCTCCGAGTGTTTTTGACACAGATTCCGATTCAGGAGCCAAAAGATGGATATCATTCAGATAAAGTTCCTACAACGGAATTCGCTCAGTCAGATGAGTCTTCTGGAGAATCTGTGTGTGAGTGTGTGTGTGTGTCAGTATGTGTGTGTGTGTGTGTGAGAGAGTATGTGTGTGTGTGTGTGTGTGTGTCAGTGTGTGTATGTGTGTGTGTGTGTGTCAGTATGTGTGTGTGTGTGGCAGCGGTGTGGGGGTGGGGCTGACAGCTTTATTCACTTTTTTGCAGTTATGTTATGTAAACATGATTAGATCTGTTCTGGTTCTGGAATTTTCTGCGGAATGATTATAAAGTTATTTTTAAATTTTCCCAGATTGTCTCTTGGAGAGCTGCTGGATTGGGAGCAGGTGTTTCTGCTTTTCTGGAATTTTCTGCATTTTTAGGTGATCAGTATTGAACTTTACTTGACATTATTTAGAAATGGACTGACCAATGGGCTTCAGCCATGAGCTCTGATGATGATGATGATGATGATGATGATGGTGATGGTGATGATGATGATGGTGATGATGGTGATGGTGATGATGATGGTGGTGATGATGATGATGATGATGGTGATGATGATGATGGTGATGATGATGATGATGGTGATGATGATGATGATGGTGATGATGATGGTGGTGATGATGGTGATGATGATGATAGTGATTAGGATGATGGTGATGGTGATGATGGTGGTGATGATGATGGTGATGATGATGATGATGGTGGTGGTGATGATGATGGTGATGGTGATGATGATGATGATGGTGATGATGATGGTGATGATGATGATGATGATGATGGTGGTGGTGATGGTGGTGATGATGATGATGGTGGTGGTGATGGTGATGATGATGATGGTGATGATGATGATGATGGTGGTGGTGATGATGATTGTTGGTGGTGATGATGATGATGGTGGTGATGATGATGATGGTGGTGATGATGGTGATGATGATAAAATAACGTGTGTATATATGCAGCCTTTGGTCTTCAGTGAGGCTCCTAAAGGAAACCGATCTGTTACATCTTTTCCTTTTAGTGCAGGCAATTCAAATTATAGTAAAATTAGGAGCTGATTTGTGCAGAAAAAGAGGAATTTGAATTTTTGTTTTTGCTTCAGAAAGTTTCTACCTAAACCACTCAAACATCTCTCTCTGTCTCTCTCTCTCCCTCACTCTCTCTCTCTCTCTCTCTCTCTCTCTCTCTCTCTCTCTCCCTCCCTCACTCTCTCTCTCTCTCTTTCTCTCTCTCTCTCTCTCTATCATCGACACCTCTCCACTCGCGGCATAACCAGCGAGCTGATTGGCTCTTTTTACCGAACAGTGGGACTTTCTACAGAAACAGACACCATGTTGAGAGTAATGAGCTTCCCGATTGATATTTTAATATCAGTCAATATGCTCCTCTTTCATAACGTCTCTGTTGGTACTTTGGCAAGTCTGATGTCACCTGTTCCAAATTTAGCCCCGCCCACCACAAATCGAACAGAAAAAAGGCAGAAAAAAGTGATTTAAAAAATCTCTCAACAGAAAAAAACAGCTGTCTTTCTCTGCCAGTGCAGAATAAAACCAACGCAAAACCACAGATGAGAGAACAAAATCATGAAAATGAGCAGAAAAGGCTTTAATGTTACTGCAGCTGCACATCCATCACGTTTTACACACACAGCCGTTTTCCTGCTGGAACTCCGAGTGACGGCCTCGTTAGCTGATTTGAGTCTGGTTTGAATGTCCTCAGGTCAGATCAGCACATCAATCAGCTGTAGGTGTGTCAGTGTGGAAAAATGTAGGTAAGTCACTCAAACTGTGTATCAGAGTAAAATTACATCCTGTCTGTTTTTATTAGAGAATTAACTTTTAAAAACAAGCGAATTACATATTAAAACACACTAATTATGACTTATTATTATTAGTCAGTTTGATAAATGATAGAAATATTTGTTGTGATTTATAGTTTATGCATATTAAGTTCAAATATCTCTATTACTGTAAACACAACTGCAATTCGTAAAATCATATAACATTCTGTGTGTAATTTTGTGTGCTATTTAAATTAATGTTTCTGTTTCTGTAAACTGCAGGAAGAGCAGCTGCTGCGTTTCACTAACTGGGATCCAAATTAACTGATAATCCAATAAACATTCATTTGTTTCAGTGCAGCTGGATGATTATTACATCACAGACTTTACACTGAAAACATTTTGGGTTGAACTTTGTGTTTAATTCTGCTTTAATAACTTTGACAGCTGAAAGTTGACCTTTGTGTGTTGACTTCTGTTTGTTGACCTCTGAACGGGCGGAGCTTCACGTAGCAGCACTGAACCTCCAAAACAGAAGAAATTCTAATTTTAGCTTTTTAGAGTCGAAGCACAAACCTGTAAATGTTTCTCCTAAATGAACCTGCTGGCTAACTGCTCGGTTAGCTGTTTGGCTAAATGCTGCTGTGCAAGTTCTCTACACTGTTTGACTGAAACTCGGCTCCGCTCACACAGATGCTCCCTGATTCAGCTCACAGACCTCGAAACTCTCTCTGACACAGCCTTAAAACTCCGATCTCCTCTCAGTAACAATGATGTGTTTACTCTCATGTTTAACAGCTGATGTGTGGAGCGCTAGCTAGCATGCTAACTGCACCAGAACAGAGAATCTTCACGTTTGGTCTTGATCTCGGCCGCGTCATACGCCAATTTACAGACTGACTGCGTTTTTAACTGGTGATGTGTATTAATGTGTTATTAATGTGTATTAATATGTGTTATTGATGTGTTATTATTGTGTAATATTGATGTGTATCAATGTGTATTATGTGGGTTTATTAATGCTGGGTTTTAAGCCGGTTAGCTCGTAGCATCGCAGCGTAAAGACGTTTTTAAACTCTGTAGTTTTCACAGCTGAACTGCTCAGTAAAAATGACCTGTTTAGCTCCGTTTTTCAAACTGTGATTATTAAAAGTGTCCTGTCGTGTTTTCTGTGCAGTTTGTGTTGATTTAGATCAGTTATTACTGTGACTGTAACTCAGATGGAACTGAACACTGTGATCCAGAATCTTCTCTCGTCCTGAAGCTCCGACGCTCCTCAGCGCTCAGTCTGAGTGTCGGCTGGTCTTTTAAGTCTATGCAGCCTCTGGGCTTTTAGATCCAGCTCACATTTATTCAAATTCAGGAGGTTTTTTTAGTAAAAGGATGAGTAAGTCCTGGTTTGGTTGTTGAGAACACAGCCTGACTCGTTTCAGTATTTTATATGGAAATATAGAAGTTCCAGCTGTAGCGGCTCCTTCAGGCACATTTAATTATACGCTGAGCTCATTCAGAGCTTTACAGAGAAAATACAAATACAATTCAAATGAACATTAAAAAGACAAAGGAGAATAAAAACATGATTAAAACAACAGATTTAAAAGAGAAGGAACTAAACGTTAAATTAAAATCAATTTAAAGATTAAACTGAAAAATATTTGAAATACATTTCCAACACTAAAATGTATTTCAGAATGTATTGCCATATCAACCAAATATTAACCTAATATATTTAAATATATTTTAAAATGTATGTGGAAATATTACACATAGACAAAAATAAATGTATGTAAATGTTTATCAAATCCATTTGAAAACGTATGAAAATCCTACATAATCCTGTCTGATGCTCTTCACTGTCTGATACCTTTAGAGATGAATTTGTGTTCCAGTATCTTCATTTTAAATCTGATCAAATGATCCTTTATCAGGACAGAAGCGAGTGTTGTGGGTATTGATACTCTGTGAAAATGCAGTTATGATCTGATATCTTGTTTATGTGAAATACATTGTGTGTGAGAGTCTGACTGCAGACGTACATGGTTAATGTAGAGCACAGTGCAGATCACAGAAGTCAGTACGTTTAGTTACATCTGGAACCTTCATTACACTCAACTGAACACAGATAATAACTAATACTGATAAACACATCTAAAATATATTTAACAAACACATTTTTTGACTATTTTGTGTCGGGCTCTTCTGATTCGTTCTTTCAGCTGGATTCATTTCAGTATCTAAACGCTGCTCCTCCATCTTTACTCTGCAGTTAAAAGTGTGTTTTATACTCAGTTTTAATAGTTTAACTGAATTATAAGATCGGTTTTAATTATCAGTCATAAAAAGTTCTGAATCAGAAGCCAAACATTCACCGAGTCTGAGTGGATTAAAGCTCTCTCTCAGCTTTGGCTCGTTATCAGATTAAACTGAGGAATTCTGGGACATTCTGTTCAGCTGGCTCGTCTCAGTTCGGGGGGGGTTTGGCCTGAAGTTCTGGATCTTCTCTGGACTCAGAACTGTTTACATAACACACAAAACAGCCTGACTGAGCTCAGACCTGTTTAAGAGAAGAGTTCGATTATTGTCGTCTATGTTCACTCCAGCACAGTCTGACTTCACAGCGCGAGGCGCCCCCTTCAGGACCCATGCAACACTAGCGCAATTGAGTTTCCAGCTGTGTGTCAGTTTTCCCTCTAATCCTCTCAAGATGCGCTGCTGGGAGTCTGCTCAGTGTTCCTAATCACGGAAAACCTCATTTTCTGGTTATTTAGGAAACGTTTACAGCGTTTTACAGTTTCGCAGTTCAGGCTGATTTATGTGTAATTACTGAGTAATAATCTTTATGATGGAATAAGAGTTTAAAAGGACACAGAGATCAGAGAACTGCTCAGATAAACTGATTCTCCGGCCTCATTCCTGTATAACATGAGAATGTGTGTGTGTGTGTGACCAATTAGAAAAAAATAGCAATCTGGTCCTTCTAGAGGTTCTAGATAACTGACTGTAAATATGAGTTGTAGTGTAAGCAGTGTTTCGGGTAGTTGTTATGAATGTAAAATAGTGGCAGCAGCTCTATGGCAGACCTGTTTACTGAGAGAGTCACTGTAACAGAGAAAGAGAGAAAGAGAGAATCTGTGTGTGTGTGTGAATGTGTGTGTGTGTGTGTTTGTGTGTGTGTGTGTGTTTGTGTGTGTGTGTGTGTGTGTGTGTGTGTGAATGTCCCGCTGTTTGAAGAATCTTCAGAAAATTCTGATACAACAAAACACAGCTGAGGAAACTTCACTAAGAACTCTGTGGAATTTTGTTTTTTCAGTTGTTTGGTGGAACAAACACACAAACACACTCACACTCAGACTCTGTGCTGTGCTGACCCCACAGTGACCTGCAGTGACCTCTCCCTGAGTGATGGTGATGTAACAGATCGGAGTCGCTCTATTTACTGAATCTCTCTGCGCTCATGACTCTGATTCACAAAAATAACTCAGTTTACAGCTTATTTTATATTGAGTGTGTGTAAGTGTGTGAGAGTGTATATGAGTGTGTCACTCTGCGAGTCTTAACACAACCCGAACACACACACTCACACACACAAACACACACAAACACACACACTCACACACACACACACGTACAAACACACACACTCACACACACAAACACACACAAACACACACACTCACACACACACACTCAAACACACACATACAAACACACTCAAACACACACAAACACACACACTCACACACAAACACACACACTCACACACACGCACACACACATACAAACACACACACACACATACAAACACACACACACACACACAAACACACACAAACACACACACTCACACACAAACACACACACACACAAACACACACAAACACACACAAACACACACACACACACACTCACACACACAAACACACACAAACACACACACTCACACACAAACACACACACAAACACACAAACACACACACACACACACACAAACACACACACAGATTCTCTCTTTCTCTCTTTCTCTGTTACAGTGACTCTCTCAGTAAACAGGTCTGCCATAGAGCTGCTGCCACTATTTTACATTCATAACAACTACCCGAAACACTGCTTACACTACGACTCATATTTACAGTCAGTTATCTAGAACCTCTAGAAGGACCAGATTGCTGTTTTTTTCTAATTGGTCCCAAATCAGAGCATGATTGGTTGGTTCTACTGTCACTTCCTGATTATGTTGGTAGTTAAACTGACATGTAAGGTCTTCAGTCCAGCTTCTGAAGTCCTAACCAATGAGAGAGCAGCTCTGCTGTATCTGCCTAGATATCACAGAGAGAACAATCCTGATTGGATAATTTTCTGTTGGGTGTTTTTAAAATTTAACCCTTTTTTCTCCAAACAAAACCTAACACTAAAATAGGAGCGTCACTGAAACACTTACAGAGTTTAAGTACAGCAAGTACGACGACTATATTCAATACAAATGCGCTTAGCTTAGCATTGCAGCTAAGGCTAGGCTATCCATCACCGCTCTACAGCAGATATCTGCAGAATGGCTGAAGATGGTTCTTCAAGGGTTCTTCAGTGTTCTAATTCTTTAGTTGTCCTTAAAAATGCAGAAGGGAAGTGTTGATTGTTCATCAGTGTGACTCTAAGCTCCATCTCGGTGAGTGACAGCATATTCTAGGAGCTAGCGCAGCTTGGCTAGCCTCCTACAGTCAGGAGTGAAAGGCCAGCTAACGCTAATGCTAATGACATTAACAGGATCTATTCTGTTCTTATTTCAGCAGCGTTATGCATCCACAGCGCGCAGTCACCTCCGCCGCCTCCTTCACAGCTTCACTCAGTAGCCGTGTCCCAGTTCAAGGCCAGTTTTTGAAGGCATGTCGTCCGAAGGCTGCATAGAGCAGAGAACGCTGAACCAAAATGAGACGGTCTGCTCTGCGGCAGGTTTCCTGTTTGTGTCACAGCACCGCTGTCCCCACCCTTACTGTTGCATCACGGAACGTCACTCTGTCGAGTTATTTTAGTTTTTTAAAGACGGAGAAACTTTGATTTTAGTTTTTATTTTTTCATTTATTAGAGCTGGAGCTGCGTCTGTCTGTCTCCCTAAAACAAAACGAAACATTAGCGAAGGTTTTGCTTCAGACCACATCGGCTTTTTTTAACATATGTATCGTTCGCTATTCGACTCGGTTTAAAAGAGTCTCCTCAGCCGCCGTTCGCTCCTCTGCTGATACCGGCATGTTCTCGAATCCTCACTGGCGCACAGTGAACCCGTTGGTTCCTTCGTTGCCATGGACGCAATTGGCCTCCAAAGGATGCAGCCCCTGAATTGGGACACAGCTACTGACACACTCAGACTCTGTGCTGTGCTGACCCCACAGTGACCTGCAGTGACCTCTTCCTGAGTGATGGTGATGTAACAGATCAGAGTCGCTCTGTTTACTGAATCTCTCTGCGCTCATAACTCTGATTCACAAAAATAACTCAGTTTACAGCTTATTTTATATTGAGTGTGTGTGAGTGGGTGAGAGTGATCTGTACAGCTCCACCTATATAGAACACACTGAAATAAACTGTGTGTGTGTGAGTGTGTGTGAGACAGTGTGTGAGTGTCACTCAGCAGGTCTTAACATGACCCGAACACACACACTGCACCAAACAGGTTCAGTGTAGTGTTAGTTTACTGGCCCCTTTTCAACACACACACACACACACACACACACACACACACAGACAGTATCTCTCTCAATCTGAAGAACAACTTCACCATGCAAAGAACCATTTAAGCAAATGGTTCTATATAAAACCCTTCTTTTAAAGTGTGTACTTTATTATTAATAATAATAATAATAATAATAATGATTATAAGCCTGGGTTGTTCAGTCTGATCAGAATCTCTCTTCGTGTGAATAAATAATCGCACCTGTTCAGTCATCAGATCTGACAGTATTTACGTTTCCACGTTATCTCAGAGCTCCTCGCGCGCGTCTATGCACTCTACGTGCGCTCATGGCTGTGTGTGGGCGAGAGCGCGTGCATGCTTGCCTGTTCCTTCATGCGCACGTGATTGAGTGTGCGCTTTTTGTAAGTCGCTCTGGATAAGAGCGTCTGCTAAATGATGTAAATGTAAATGTAAATGTAAATGTTTGTTTCTTAGAGGGTCCCGGATTCTCGCGGAATGATATCCGCGGGCTGTGAGGAGGGGAAGGTTCCTCAGTGAGAGTGAGGAGAGGAGAGGAGAGGAGATGAACAGATTTCTGAGGAAGACTAACTATAAACTCCGCGGCAGTTTGTCTGCGGTGTGATCTGTGATCGTCCTGCGGGGGGCGCTGTCTTCGCGCTCTATAAAAGCAGCGCGCTCCGCGGCTCCGCTCAGACTCTTTCTGAGGAGCTTCTGTTTCTGTGTGAGGATTAAAGATGCGCTGCTCTCTGACCTGCAGACCTGCTGAGCTCCACGCGGCCAGCACCAGCAAACAGACTTGCAGCAGGTAAGCACGATTTATTCAGTACCGATTCAGTATTTTAATCTAAACCTCACAGAACCGCTCAGAACTCACTGACTGAAGATGCTGAAGCTTCTTGCTCAATTTTTTTTTGTAACTTAATTTGTTGTAAATCTGTCCCGTGTGACCAAAACACTGACTCCTCTCCTCGGTTTAAATGCTCAACGTACGAAGCTGAAATCAGCTTCTTGTTCGAACTGTCCCGTTCCACCTTAAATGGTGCCTGAGGCGCCAGAACGTAACTGCTGCACCATTTAAGGTGGAACGGGACAAGAAGCTGGTTTCAGCTTTAAAATGTCACATGCGAATCTTTATGAATGAACTAGAGCTTTAAGCTGTTACCGATTTCTTTCTGCTTTTGTTTTATTTCTGTTTATCCCACTTTTTAAGCGTTTCTTAGTTTTTATTTCTTTTTTTACTACTTTTCCATTTTGAATCTGCTGGCTAATGTTAACTTATAAGCGCCGTGTGTAGCTTTGATTCACAAAAAGGGCTGATTTTGAAATCTGACTAGTTAGAACAGTATTTTAGACCCACATTGAGTCGTTAAACACATTAAATTTGTGAAATTCGAGGTATTTTCTGTGTAAAATCTGACGAGTGCAGCTGTTTGTGTTTTTGTTGTTAGCACTGGTGGCTAACGCTGTTGTTCCCGCCCGTATTCATACAAGCCCCGCCATCCTGCACTGTCATTGGCCAGTATGAGCTCATCGCTCACTTTCCAGCCAATCTCAGCGCAGATGGGCGGGGTCTTTCCCGAATACGGGTGGGAATGAGAAGAACTCTCCAGCTGTTCTGTTTTGCTGGCTGACCTGCGGCCAGTCACGTAGACTGAGAGAATCAGAGCAGTGTGCAGAGCAGCGAATTAGGAGACTTTAAAATAAACTTTCCGTGAGTTACACTTCATACAAACACCCTTAACAAACACAGCAGTGTTCCACCGAGTTAAGAGCAGGTTTCCACTAATTAAAGGGAAACTCCACCAACTTAGAGAAACCTTAGAGAAACGTACAGCTTTATTTAATGTAATAACTCCCTCACATAAAGTTATTGCATGAAATATTTAAAAATACGCTGTTTCAGTATTTCAGATTTAAGATTTGACTGTTAATATCACATCTTTCACTCTTCAGCACAAATCTCAATAAAAATAAAGGATATGGAGTTTATCACTTAATTTCTTTTGGCCACACGGGACTGATAGAACTGATACAATAACTACATTACATTACATTTTATCAAAAGAGATATTCATCCAAAGTATAACTACACACACCATCATTTCAGACCAGTCAGAAGAGGCTGTGTGTTTTTATTTATGAATGTGTTTAATAATATAGAAACTGCAGAACTGACTGAACTGAGCGGCTGATTCTTCTTCTTCCTCTCACAGTGTGTGTGGAGCCAGCGCTGTGGCCATTGACAACAAAATAGAGCAGGCGATGGTGAGTGTCCGTCTGTCTGTCTGACATGATTAAATCATATTTCCCCAAGTCACCACGGCCCCTGTACTTGATTCCCCTGAGACCCCTAAACTGAGTGCAGAGCAGACTGTGTGAGCTGAAGTCTAACTTCTTCTTCTGCTGCTGCTGTTCCTCCTGCAGGACCTGGTGAAGGGTCACCTTATGCTGGCGGTGAGGGAGGAGGTGGAGGTGCTGAAGGAGCGGATTAAGGAACTCTGGGAGAGAAACTCTGAGCTGCGGCGAGAAAACACTCTGCTGAAGTCCCTCGCTAACCTCCAGCAGCTGCAGACGCTCTCCGCCCACCTGAGCACCCCCCAGAGCGCCCCCCAGAGCCCACAGCTGGACCAACAGGCACAGCTGGCAGAGTGGGCACGGCAGGTACAGCGGGCACAGATAGCAGAGTGGGCATGGCGGGTACAGTGGGTGCAGCAGGTACAGATGGCGGAGTGGACGCAGCTGGCGGTGCCGACCTCACCGAACGGCAACAGCGCGGCCCTGATTCACCACAGCATGACCTCCGTGTAAAAACCCACAAATAAACGCCTGTAAAGATGTTTTCAGATGTCTCAGCATTTCTGCTGTCAGACGTTCCCCAGCAGTCCTGCTGCAGACGGTTCTCCAGCTTCAGGGAACCAGACCAGACATAACACTGCCTTCCAAGAGAGAGAGAGAGAGAGAGAGAGAGACATAGGGATAGTGAGGAACTGAGAAGTTGTCCGTTGGCACCCCCTGCTGGCCGCTCTCCTGCTGAGTGATGGCGGAGTTGGTCATTTTTCCTCCGCTGATGTTCGGACAGTCAGATGATGGAAAGATGGACAGATAGAAAACAGATGATGGAGGTGAATGTTTACCTGTTTTTTCAAAGCCATTATTCAATTCATAAATGTTCAGACACTTTCATTTATTATATTTTAATGTTTGCGTTGATTTTATTACACGGCTGCTATTTTCATAATGTAAATATAAAACATGAATTGTGTGTGTTATAAAGGAACTGTGTGGTTCTGTTGTGTAGTGTTTATAACACTGAACTGAATGTACTTTAGTTTATAAAGGAGGAGCTTTAATGTTTTACACACTTACCCTGATCCTCATATTAAAATGAATATAAACTCTTTTGGTGACAGAGAGAAAAGCTGTGAAACTTATTTTTAACCAAAGATGAAACACTGTGTAATTTATTTTTCTTTACATGTTTGTTTGCTGTATTTTTTATGGTTTCAAGTCAAAAAACGTTTTATTCTTCGGCAGATTTTGGGAATTGTGTGGATTTTGGTGAAGGGAAAACGTCTCTATACACTTTCACTTTAAATCTTAAGCAGAGAAAGATTTTGTTAAATTATAACAGAAATAATAATAATAATAATAATAATTAATTGTTTACATGAAAAACACAAACTGAATTTCCTTCATCGTTACAGAAATGATCACCTGATCAGCTCTAATGGTTCTTTACTGGAGCTTCTTGTTTTAGAAGGAAATTGATTAATAATGAATAATTAATAATAAACATCTTTGAGAAAATGTTCAGAATGTCTCTGTAATGTGTTTTGTTTGTTTCTGTGAAGTATAAATAAATAATTGTTCTATTAAGTCTGTGTGATCTGCTCTTTTTGAATGAGAAACACAAATATCTGTTTATTATCTCTTAATTTTCCAAAATAATTCCACGCCTGAGTCGGAATTCTGCTCTGGAATTCCAAAGAAATTATCTCTGCTCTAGATCTCTGTGATGAAGCTCATCATTAAACTCGGTTCCTGATTATAAATCCACACAGAGTTACTCAGTTCGACTCACACCGTCAGGAGTTTGAACTCCTACTGTTATTATATCAGCGAGTGCGGTAATCAACCGTTTCAGCTCCACTTTAGTCATTAATATTTAGTTCCTGATTCTCTGTTCTGGGTTTAGTTCGTTCTGCTGTGCTGGTCACTCTTCTCACTGTGGAGCTTCAGCGATTATTTTAGAGTGAACTGATCCGAATAGAGAACAAGAGACTCTAACAGACTTCAGGCTCCTACAGAGATTCTTATTCATCAGCTTCTTATTGGAGTTTTGATGCTGGAGGTTCTGAGAAGTTCTAAAGTTACCCAGATTTCCGAGCTGCTCTGTTTGAGCTTCTCGAGCTGTTTGTAGAGTTACTGTCAGTTTTACTGCGGCTGTTCTCTGCAGTGACAGTGTGACGTTTGTATGGAGGTTCAGGACTGATTAACGCTGATTAAGCTGATTAAAGCTGATTAAAGGCTGGAGCTGAGCAGAATGAAGGCGTCTGAGTGATGAACAGGGAGAGCAGGTTAAAGCCGTTGAAGCTGCAGAGAAACTGAGAAGGAAATCAGCTCTGAACGCTGTGGAAACCCCTCAGCGTGTTTACACACGCCTCCCTGTCAACACTCAGCAGAATCCAGAGGAAAAATCTTTCTGTGGAAACTTCACAGTTTATTCATCTTTACAGAGAACCGCTCAAGTGAATCAGCCCGACTGAACCTGAATATCCAGAAATACTCTGACCTTTAACCTCATTACATTTACATTCATTATTACATTGCCTTCTTTATCTCAGGTTATAGATCTTACTGCATATTTGTGTATATTTCTAGTTGTATTTATGCCTGTAGATAGACTTTATTATATATATTCTTCTTTTTATATTGTATCACTTATTATTATTACTGTCCTGTGTTGTGTGACTGACACTGACTGCTAAATTTCCTTCAGGATCAATAAAGTATCTATCTATCTATCTATCCATCTATCTATCTATCTATCTATCTATCTATCTATCTATCTATCCATCTATCTATCTAACCATCTATCTATCTATCTATCTATCTATCTATCTATCTATCTATCTCTATCTAAGTTGTAAATCCTAAACACTAAACCTCATCCTCAACCCCTAAACCCTACACCCTAAACCTTAATCTTAAACCCTAAACCCCTTAAAATCTCAACTACAGGGACTTCAGTGTAAACTGGCTGATTTATTCTTAGGTTATAGAAGTGTGTAATAAAACTTTGGGCCCACTGACAGATCCTGGACATGTGAGGGGTTAAGCCTCTACACCCTAAACCCTTGATCCCTAATCCCTGCAGTGTGGAGGTTTCGGTGCTGATGTGCTGAAAACACTGGGAAGGTTTTTCTGATAAAGAGCTTCAGAAAACACAGCAAGAGAGAGAGAGAGAGAGAGAGATAGAGAGAGAGACAGAGAGGGAGAGAGAGGGAGGGAGAGAGAGGGAGGGAGGGAGGGAGAGACTGAAGCAGCAGAGCATCTGTGTGTGTGTGAGTGTGTGTGTTTGTGTGTCAGAGTGTGTGTGTATGTGTGTGTGTATGAGCGTGTGGAGTGTGTGTGTGTGTGTGTGTGTCAAAGCGTGTGTGTGTGTGTTTGTGTGTGTGTGTGGAGTGTGTGGAGTGTGTGTGTGTGTGTGTGTGAGAGTGTGTGTGTGAGTGTGTGAGTGTGTGGAGTGTGTGTAAGTGTGTGGAGTGTGTGGAGTGTGTGTGAGTGTGAGTGTGTGGAGTGTGTGTAAGTGTGTGGAGTGTGTGTGAGTGTGTGGAGTGTGTGTGAGTGTGTGGAGTGTGTGTGTGTGTGAGTGTGTGGAGTGTGTGTAACTGTGTGGAGTGTGTGTGAGTGTGTGGAGTGTGAGTGTGTGGAGTGTGTGAGTGTGTGGAGTGTGTGTGTGTGAGTGTGTGGAGTGTCTGTGAGTGTGTGGAGTGTGTGAGTGTGTGAGTGTGTGGAGTGTGTATGTGTGTGTGTGAGTGTGTGGAGTGTCTGTGAGTGTGTGTGAGTGTGTGGAGTGTGTGTGTGTGTGTGTGTGTGTGTGTGTGGAGTGTGTGGAGTGTGTGTGTGTGTGTGTGTGTGTGGAGTGTGTGGAGTGTGTGTAAGTGTAACATATAATAACACAGCACTTCGCTTTTTAAGCGCTTTTGGTCACCAAATCACCACTGCGAGTCTTATTTAGCACCAATCCAGCGGCTCCTCTTCTCACACTGGGGCTGAATCTCAAACAGCTCTCTGCTCCCTACATAGTGCACTACAGGAGTTTAAATACTGGATCCTGCAGCCCAACAGAGCAGAATACAGTCATTTGGGATTCAGACTCATCCACATTCGATACATGATGCACTGTTTGGCTGTAGAGGCGAGAATTACTCAACTTTCATAGCTAGAACACTATTTAGGGAGTACAGAGCCGTTTGGGATTCAGCCTGAGTTTGACTGAAACACAGACGTTTGAAGTGTGTCAAAATGTGACATTTTTGACGTTTATTCTGCAGTTTTACAGTTAATCACACTGTAAGAGCTTTAATTCAAGCCTGTGATATTAAAGATGGAGCTGTTCAGGCTGTTGGCTCTTTTAGCCTGTTAGCCTGCTGACCAGCCTGGTTCTAGATAAGAAAATAAACTGCCAGCCCCTCAGTTTAAACAGACCCAGGTTCTTACTTCTTCAGTACACTCGGTGCTCCGTGCGAGCAGCAGCAGAGTCAAAAAATATTCCATTAACAGCAGAAGGGTTTTCGTGATGTGGCGCAGTGATACAGAGCTCAGTTGTTGTGATGTGGTCAGTGTGTATATCAGCTTCAAACTTGGCTCAGCCAATCAGAGTTAAGGACCGGATCTGTTTTTTAATGTCCGATTGGCAGAGTACGATAAAACTTGTTTTCGGTGATCAGATCTTGTTCGGATTTCACTGCATGGAAATCCAGGAATAAATACACACTGGAGGCGCTGTGACCGGATTCCGATCGGATCACTCAAACCACGTTCGGGATCAGAGACGGAACGGAATGTGTTTCCGTCATCCGTGTGTAATTCTGTGAGCTGAAGTGAATCTGCTGAGCTCTGAACAGCGGGAGAGAGAATAAACAGAGAGCTGAAAGATGAGGAAACGCGAGGCAGGAGCTCCGCAGACCAGCAGCTCCTCTCACTGCGGCCGATTAAAGAGCCCAAGCCGAGCTCGGCCACTCGAACCGTAAGAAGAGGGAGAGTGGAACAGAGACGGCGCTCGTGTTGAAGCACTTTTTACACAGTGAGGTAAAATCGGATCACCTGCTCACATTTTAGCGAAAAGTGCAAACAGAATCCGAAGTTTATCCAAAACGATCCGGACAATAAACACGCCTTAGTGTGAGGAGTAGACGTTACCATGACAACCAGCATCAGTCCAGTCAGAGTGACATGAACCGCTGTGAGTTACTGAGTTTTTAAGTCTTTTACAGTTAGACACACAAACTTCCCCTCTGCAGATCAGTTTCTGCTGCCGCCATGTTAGAACCCTCTGTTATGACACAAACACACACGCGCAGAACGGCCTCGAACTTTCAGACTGGGAATGTAATCAGATACAGATGTTTAGATGAATATTATTCTTCTTCTTAAGAGATTATTTACAGGATTACCCACCTCGATCAATCAGATAGAAACTGTATTTTGAATGGCCTCAATCAGACTAGACTATTCAGACTGAGGTCGGGCGTATTTTATTCCCATTGAGCTGTTATTATTATTAACAGATTATCAGGCTGCATGTAAACGTGGCTGGTGTCGGCCAGAAATGCCCAATCCTGCTCCTGGAGATCTACCACCACAGAGAGCCCAGATCCAGCACACTTGGCTCTGTATAGGTTCTCCTGAAGGCCTTCGTTACCTGGATCAGGTGTGTTAAATTAGGGGTGGAGCTAAACTCGGCAGATCAGAGTAGATCAGAGTAGATCTAGCAAATGTAACAATGAAAATGAAGACCATGGAAGAATAATCTGACTGAGGGAGAACCTGTGGATAATGAAGAGGGGGCTCAGGACTGACCCCTGGGGGCGGCAGGTGTAATAGCGTTTCTGTCTTTTATCTACAGTTTCACCCATTAACACACACACACACACACACACTCTCTGCTGTAGTTTCTCTACGTCAGTCCGACCAGCTGTAACAGGTCTGAGTGACTCACTGCGCTGAGTGTGTAATTACTGTATTATAAACATTCCACAGAGCTGAGAGAGTAAATGTGCTGACTGACAGCTTAATTTTAGTGCTGAAGCAGCTGCAGCTGATGTTCATCGTAACTTCCTTAAACACCTGATTCCTCGTCAGAGATCCACACCTGCACTGAGAGGAAGCGCAGGATTAGCGACGCTTTCAGAAACGACAAACACACAATGACACACAACCCAGCTAGATACAGCTATCGCTAACATAACTAACGACACCAAGCAGACCAGTCTAGAGTGTAACACCACTGTGCTGGCTAATATAAGCGAAAACCAGCATAGGTCAGCACGGCCGGTCACCAGCAAAACCAGCATACGTTGTGTTTTGATGTTGGTATGCTGGTCAACCAGTATGACCATGCTAGGTTACCAGCATAAACCAGTATGGAATTCATGCTGGTTTGTTCTGTGTTTGGCGCTCTGTGTTTCGGTGTGGAAGTATTTTTTGGAAGAAGCTCCAGCAGATGCTAAGCTAACTCAGCAGTTTTACAAATCTCTGCAATGCTAAAAGCTACTCTGATGTTCTGTCCTCTGTTCTCCTCGGTACCTTTACTGTTCCTTTCTGCCACTGTTTCCATCAGAGGAACCAAACATTAATAAAATAAACCCCTTTAGCAGGAGTTTGACTGAATAACCATAAAATACAGTTAAATATGAATAACATATGATTGTGGACTAAACGCTGTAAAAAAAAACAGAAAATGAGCTCATTTTGAAAATGGAGCATGACTGATAAACGCCCTTCGCTGGTTCAGGTCACACAGAGTTTCGCTGCCACAGGAGTCCTGAACTCCCCCTTTAACCTCGAGCCCCCTGATCTCTCCACAGGTTGATGATGTTTACAATTTCTGATAGACGACAAAAGCCGAGCCCTGAACGGTGCACTCCCTCGTCCTGCGGTACGGTGTCCCCACCCTGCTAGAAAACCAGTATATGTTAAGTTTTGATGCTGGTATTCTGACCAACCAGCGTGACCAAGAGTCTGACCAGCCGAACCAGCATTTTTTCATTCTCATTTTAACGGGTTGCTAAGCAGCGCCCTCTATACGCGCCCTTAAAAGTGTCCATCAATATGGCGCGTGTGGCGCATGCAGAGCCTCGAGCCCCAAACGCACCTGTTTAAACCCTCGAGGCGTCTCAGCCTGCAGACCTGCAGGGTGTTGATTTGAGGGGCACCGCAGGCTTCAGAGCGCCGGATCCTGTGGTTCTCCTCTGACACGCACCCAGGTGACGTCATCAGTGCGGCGGTAGGAGGCACGAGAACTCGAGAGCTGCAGGTTTAAAAGTTAAGTGACGTCTCGCGCGAGTCTGTGTGCTTTAAATAAGCTCATTTACTCGCCTACACTCTTAACAAAGACGGTTCTTCAAGGGTTCTTTAGTAAAGAAAATGGTTCTGTGCAGAACCATGAACACTCAAAGAACCTTGCGTGATTAAAGGGTTCTCTGCATGGTGAAATGGTTCTTCAGATTGATGGAGAATGTGTTGTATATGGTTCTATTTAGCATCAAAACGGGTTCGGTAAGTGTTATGTGTTAATAAGCTTACTACAGTAGAAGAACGCTTTTGGGTGCTGCATAGAACCCTTTTCAAAAAGGTTATACATAGAACCATACACAATACATTCTCCATTAATCTGAAGAGCCATTTCACCATGGAAAGAACCCACAAATTATGCAAAGGGTTCTTTGAGTGTTTATGGTTCTATACAGAACTGTTTTCTTCACTAAAGAACCCATAAACAACCATAATTTTAGTGAGCGCAGCGTCACTAAAGCCTCACTGTTAAACTCTAAATAAACTCCAGTAAACTTTTTCTCTGTCTGTGTCCAACATGCAGCAACACCGCCACCCAGTGTTCAGGGAATGTAGTACAAAGATCATATCAGAGTTATTAGATGTCGGATTTAGACTAATTCACCGCTGCTGGAGATAAAAAGAGCCCTAATGACAGCAGAACTGTAATGATTTCACTGTAATTTTGAGACCAGGTGGTCTTTATTTTCTTTATTGTTATTCCTAAAAAAAACTGGACACGCCATTAACCCTTTAACACGCCGATCATTATTCAGCCTCAAATACAACCCCGATTATTATTATTATTATTATTATTATTATTATTAAGGATCAGTTGAACGTTTGGCCCTTTTTCAGCTGCTCATGGTGTTAATATTTCACAGAACAGAGAAATGTTCACACTGAAAACTCCAGTTACAGTTTGCTCTGTTGTGTTTACTTTGAGCTGCATCTTAATGTATGAAAGGTGCTACATAAATAAACACTTTACTGATAACTCGGCACTTTACTGCACCTGAAGAACAGTGGAGCAGAAAACAGTCTGAGAGAAATGCTGAGGTCAGTAACTCTCAGCCTGAATGTGGACGAGAAACACTGAAGCAACTGCAGATTAATAAACACTGAAAATACACACAACACTGTAACCGTGATGTAGAGCTGAAGTAGTGTTTTAATGCAGCAGCAGAATAATGAGAGACAAAAGGACGGAGAGGATAAAAACCCACATAATATAGCTTTAAAGGGGAACACTTTTTTAAAAAGTTCTATGTGATTAAAGGGTTTAGATGCAAACAAAGTCATTTAGAGTCGTTTGATGTGAAATTCACATTGATGTGTTCATTGTAGAGTAACTTACTGCCTCAGAATTCTTTACAGTGGTGGTGATAGGAACCAGGAGCCACGATGTCTACAACACAAATATGGACATTTTTAGGCACAATTTTAAGACAAAACTATCATAAAACAGTGTCTCAGTCATCAGGCAGTGAATTCATAACCATTTCATGTAGTAACTTTCTGTGAGGGAGCTTTTAGAGGTGGACGTCTGGTTCCTATCACCACCACTGTGAACAGTTCTGACTCAGCAAGTTTATCTAGAACAGAGCGTTTCACACCAAACCACTCTGAACCACTCTGATTACATCTTAACCACCTAACTATGCAGGAATTTTGAAAGTTCCACTTTAACACACACTTTAATATATATATATATATATATATATATATATATATATATATATATATATATATATATTATGTATGTATACACACACACACACACACACGCATCAATAAAGAAAACAGACTCAAACATACAACGAACGCAGATGGGAACACACCATCGGTGAAATCCACAATCCGGGGGGACCGGTAAACTAATATTTCAAGCAGTGCAAATAAATAACTCTATAAAAGCATTTTCCACGTTAATTTTCCACCTTAATTAATTAAGGAAGAAAAAAATAACATTCGAAACTTTCTAAACTAAAATGTGTTACCTGCGACAAAAGGAGTAAATATTGAAAATGTAAACCTTTCTCCCCCGCAACATGGATTTTCCCGAGCAGTGGTAGAGCGGCGGGTTTTATTTCCCACCTGTTTTCCGACCTTCCACGCAGGGATTGGCTAAAAACTCGCTCGCGCCCATTGGCCACACTCCCTATTAGGATAGAGCATTAGCCAATGCTGTTACAGATGGTGAGACAGTATTAGCCAATCACGGCGCAGTGGGGGCGGAACCTGTTCGTATACGGGTGGGAATTGTCGGAATGCGGGTAGGACTCGGCACAGCCTGCAGAGCTGAATGTGTGCTTAAACTGGTCCAGATTTGACAGTTACATAATTTTACATTAAACCGGGATTATTTTTCTCACAGAAATGACTGGCGGTTAAACTGAGGAGTGGAGAAGCTGAACTGAGCTGAGTAATGGAGATACAGACTGAGGCAGACGTCGCGGAGCGAAGGTAAATAGTACTGACACTAGGGCTGGGTTATCCGGGCGGCTAACGATGCTAACGATGCTAACGATGCTAAATGCTAACGCCGCCGGGCTGCTGTGGGAGCTGCTGCCGAGTTTGGCGCACCAGGAGCCGCACAGAGTGCAGCGACGTCCCTGCCCTCAGCGAGCGGCTAACGGGGATAAATATCTCCTTATAACGTCGGGGTCGCTGTATTTAACAAGTACAGCACTAAAAAATCAATATTTCACAGATTTTTAGCAATTTTTTTGTTGGTAATTTGGCTTCGGCGAGTTTTGCTCAGTCAGCGAGACCGACGAGGCTTCCTATTAGCCAGCTTCTTGCTCGAATTTTCCCGTTCCACCTTAAATGGTGAAGCATTTAAGGTGGAACGGGAAAATACGAGCAATAAGCCGAGTTCAGCTTCGCGCGACACCGGACAACATTAGCATCAGACGTTATTATCAGTATTAATGCAATGAGAGGTATTATTAATGTGATTATTAATATTTAGTGTAAGGTGATCAGTGATCTATCTCTCCCAGCTGTAGATGAGTGGTCGATCATCTGCTGCGTGGGCGGTTCTGTTTCTCTGGAACTCAGAAACGAAACTCTGAGAACCCTCAATATAACAGAACCTTTAATAATAATAATAATAATAGTAATAGTGAGCTGTTAGATACTGAACCCTGTTTTGTGTAGATGTGTGAGCTCCCTGCAGGGTCAGTTTGTGGGCAGACACACCTGATCGCACTCTTCAATTACCGGTCAGGTTTAGAAGAGAAGTCACAGCTGAAGTCCAGATCTCAGTCCTTCATGCTGAATGTGTTAATTAGAGTATTTAAGGCACAGAGACAGTGTACTGAATATTTAACATGTGGATGGTGTTTAAAGTATTTAGCTGTTAGCAGTGAAGCTAATGTAGCTGAAGGAGACACTAAGAAAAAATGATGTGAATGAACTTTGACCCCGAGTTAACTTCTGGAATCTTTCAGGTCAGTTATTTAAGGTGTGTGTGAGTGTGGGTGGGGACCAGGTTTATGCCACACTGTGGGGACCGAAACCTGTTCCCACAATCTTGTTTCTGTGAATTGCGGGGACAGTACATAGACTTCCTTTCATTTCCCGGAGACTTACCCAAACCTTAAGCAGAACTACTACTAGCCTAACCCTCACCCTGAACCCAACCCTAAACCCTAACTCTGACCTTAACCTTAAAATGTAATGATTTACACTGTGGGGACCAGCCCACAAGGAAGAAACATCCCCATAACGTGTGCGTATGTGTGTGAAACACACCATAAATATAAACAGTATTTGTGTTAATTGTGTTTACGTCCACAGTAACACTGTAATTATAATTTTTAAGCTAAACTCACAGAAATTCAAATGATATTATTCTGTATTCTGTTGTTTTTGATAGAAATATATCTGCTGTTTTTATTGTATGAACAATCATAATATTATTAGTAATAATAATAACAATAATAGTAATTATAGACTCAGTTTGAGATTTAAATAAAAGACCAACACAGTTGTTTTTGTATTTGGGATTGCAGCAAGCTGTGTGTGTGTGTGTGTGATTCAGTCATGTGCTTCTCTCTAGGCGGTGCACACGTGTGTGTGTGTGTGTTTGTTTTGGTTGGTTGTTGAACTCGTGATGAACTTTCAGGTTATTGAGGAATGGAGGCTGAACTGAATTTTCATTAAAAATATGTTTACAATACTGTGATGAAACTGTGTGTTACTGTAATTCACTGTACATTTGAAATGTTATTGCTATATGTTATAAACTCTTTGAGCTACGTTACTTCAACAAAAACCGTTTTAACCAAATCCAACCAATGATCCTGATTTCTTTTACATCGTGTGAATCATTTTCTGTTGTTGGAGTAATTTGGAGCTGTGATTGGTCAGTATGTTCACAGCACACAGTAAACACTTTGATTGGTTAGGGAGCTCATTAGCATATTGCAGCCCTCTGTGACGTCAGTACTGTTAAAGCGAATAATGTGATACAGCTGTGTTTTTATGTTCATGGTTGTTTCTTATTATGTGTTTTTGTTCAGGCGTGAACACTGGAAGCTTTTGTCCAATCTGAAGACCACCGTGGAGGGGCTTCTGTCCACCAATAACCCGAACGTGTGGTCGCGGTATGGAGGACTGCAGCGACTCCACAAGGACATGAACAACATCCTGAGCCACGGCCTCAAACACGAACAGGTAAACGGCCGAGGCAACAGTGCGAGAGAACAGCTGAGAGAACAGCTGAGAGAGATGTGAACAGCCCAAAAAAATGAAGTGAACAGGCAGACAACTAAGAGAACAGGCGAGGATGAATAGTAACCCACTACAGCAGGAATGGAGTTATGGAGTAAAACACACACACACACACTGCTGGAGTCAAACTGATCAAATTAATTTGAGTGTTATAAATTAGTATCAGTGAAACCTTACAGCACTAAAGACACTCTAATAGTGTTTATGCAAATGTACTGAGTGAGTTGATCAGTGAAAAAATTCCTCCAGTCAAAGACAAAACAGAGTCTTAATGACCTCAGACCTCGTCTATAACAGCCACATCAACCCATAACCAAAGTTCTCAGTATAAATGACAAAGATGGAAACAGCTGTTTGATTTACACTCTGTCTTCACTCCAGAGACGAGCAGAAAACACATCAGAACATTTAATTTAGCTGCTGTTCAGTTTAGCCTGAACGGTCGGGATCTAATAACATCACATTTCGCATCATTGGAGACAGTTAACAGTGTCTAGAACCAGAATGAAACCTGGTGAGGCCCCTTTCGCCGATACGCTGCAGTCAGCTGGAATAAACTCCACACAGTCCGTCAGACGTGCTCAGATTCACAGAACCGTCTTCAAGACCGAAACGCTCAGTTCAGATGTGCCCGTCAGACTCTTTAATCTACTGCACTGCATCTGTTTAGCACTTTAACAGTTATTCTCAGTTCTGCTTACTCTTTATGCCTTTAAACTTTATTCTAATTTTATTTTGATCTGTTTTAGTTTTACACTTTAGCACAGTTGTTTTTAATTTTTTTAAATTATTATTGCTGGTTTTAGTTTGTGTTTGTTTATTTAAAGGGCTGTGAATTGCCTTTGTGTATGAAATGCACTGTATAAATAAACTTGCCTTTAATGTGAGGAGCTGCTGCTCTCTGAGTGATTACTGACGAGATCTGTGATCTTAATCCAGTATGAAGCTGACATCTGAGATTTGAGCAGGATTTGATCATTTTAGTTTAAACCTTTGATACAGCGACATCTAGTGGCAGACATTTGAAAAGATCTTTCATGTGGATGTAGTTTAAACTTTGGCTTTCAACTAAACAGCAGCTGAGTTTGTGTATTTTCTTTTCAGTGGAAAATCTCCATTAAACATGCTGCCTAGTCCAGGACTAGACTTTAATCCCTGTTTATTAAACCTACCCTAACACTAAACTGCCACTAAGCTAATCGGAGTGCAGTTACCCCAGGAATTAGTGACAGTTTGTTTGTGTGTTTTATTTTGCAGGTGTATTATAAACAGAAGGATTATTGGCAGTTTGTTTGGTGTCTGCGGTTTATCAGCCCGAGCCTCGCGCGTCACGTGGAGCAGGTACAGTAAATACGGTAATGCAGCTGCGCTGCTTAGTAACAGCTGGAGTGTTAAAATACACCATAATGCATCGAATCATGGTGAAAACTGAAATCTCAGTTGTTAAGGATTAGAAATGTACACTCCTGAGTAATAAACAAGTCTCTCTCTCTCCCTCTCTCTCTCTCTCTCTCTCTCTCTCTCTCTCTCTCTCTCTCTCTCTCTCTCTACCTCTCTCTCTCTCTCTCTCTCTCTCTCTCTCTCTCTCTGTAGTTCAGTCAGTTGGAGCCGGTATTGAGCAGTGGTGTTTATGGTGTCGGTGGTGAGGGCTATAAAGCCGAGCGTTGGCTCCTCCACAGCCTGCAGAATCACCTGCTGTCCAGCCAGCTCAGACCCCTACTCACCCACATCACCAACACCCGCAAATACTACAGCGGTAACACACACACACACACACACACACACACACACACACACACACACACACACACCAACAACACCTGCACATACTACAGCGGTAACACACGCGCACACACACACACACACACCAACAACACCTGCACATACTACAGTGGTAACACACACACACACCCCCCAACAACACCCGCAAATACTACAGCAGTAATACACACACACACACACACACACACACAGAGAAAACCCTGAAAGTACATCTACACACACACTCAACACCTTTAAACATTTTTTATGTGACGGTTTTAAGCCTCGTAGTGAATCTGTGTAAATATCGATGCCTGGAGACACTTTTACAGCCACAGTTTTTAATTGACTGTAATTGACACACAAACACACAAACAAGTTTATTTCCTCTGAGCGCCGGTGGTTTGTGTGTTGGAGGTATATTTTCATGTGTTTCTCCTCGCGCAGATGAAGCGTTCCTGCTGAGCGAGCCGCATGTGTCTGCCATGCTGCAGTGTTTAGAGGCCGTAGAGCAGAACGACCCCCGACTGCTGGCGCTCATCGACACCGTCCGGATCAGAGAGGTTAGCGAGGTCCCTCTGCAGGTCACTGAAGTCCAACAGGGGTGTCACAAAGCAGGAATTATTTAGCACCACCGAAGTGGGTAATTTAAGCCCAGAGTGAGGGCTGTCCAATAGGAGCGTTCCTCAGTTCTCCCCCTACTGGATATAATCACAGAGGCAGTGCATGCAGTGCAGGTGTGGAATCAGCAGATTTCACAAAGTAGAATTTTCTCAATTAGCCAAATAACTTCAGACAAAAGTGAATCTTCAGTCTTACGTTCTCTAGCTAATTAAAAAAATGCTTTGTAAACTAGCGCCTCCTGCTGTTTGCCACAGACATGACGCTGAGCTTAACCAGGGCTAACTGAGAAAATCCTGCTATGTAAACTGTACTAACAGTTTTCTCTGGAAGTGTTGTGTTTTGTTTTATTGTGTGTCAGTGTGTGTAACAGCTGCTCTGTGTGTGTCCTGCAGCTGTCCCGGCTGAAGGAACCGGTTCCTCTCGGTCTGGTGAAGAGTCACAGCTTGTACCTGCTGCCTCCAGAGCGCCCCCTGGCAGCTGTCCGCAGACACACATCCCACTCCTCCCTCACAGAGAGCAATAAGACCTACTCACAAACTCAGACGGACTCTGGTTAGAACACAATACACAACACTTATACATACTACACACCGAACACTCTACACGCGTTGTACAAAGCTCAGTTCCAAAGAAACTGGGACGGTATGTGAAAAGCTAATAAAAACAGACAGCAGTGATGAATTTGTTGTTTTTGTTGTTTGGTGTCAATTTGTTGTTGTTGTTGTGTGTGTGTGTGTGTGTGTGTGTGTGTGTGTGTTTGTGTGAGGTTGGGACAGGAGCATGTTTCCCACATCACTTTTCCTTCAAAAAGGCACTTAAAAATTGTTCTGAGACTGAAGAAACCAGGTGATCCAGGGCCTTTATTGTCATATTTTCAGTTTATAAAGACACGTTTTCAGCGTGAGACATATGTAGCTCCGAAATGTGTTCAGTGTTAATGGTGCAGGTTACCCACTAACCCCGCCCCCCCCCCAATCATGACAGATGCTGGATTTAGAACTTTATGCTGGAAACAATCTGGATGGTCCTTGTTTTCTTTGGCCTGGAGAACACATCGTCCATTATTTCTGTAAACTGTCTGAAAAGTGGACTCATCAGACCACAATACACGTTTTCTCTGAGCATCAGTTTTCAGCCTTTTTCTTTATGTACAGAGATTTCTCTGGATTTCCTGTCTAATTTTTTCCCAGATGCTCCTTTTAAATCCTTTTTTTATTATGTTTTTGAACATTTCACAATGTTCCTAGTCATAAATTGTCCCGTCCCAACTATTTTGGTAAGTGTTGCAGGCATCAGTTACAGAATAAGGGTATGTTTACAAAACACAATGAAGTTGATGAGATTAAAGTTTGATTATATTGTCTTGGTAATAGTTTTGTTAAATTGCAGGTCAGCGTGGATTTACAAATCACTGCTTTCTGTTTTTATTTGCATTCCACTGTTCCAACTTTTTGGCCTTATGGTTTGTACAGTTTTCAGTACATCCTACACACTATGCACTCTGCTGTCCACATAAGGGTCCAGTTCATTCCTGCTAATGGCCTGAACTGCACACGCTGCTGTTTTCACTAATAAGCCTGGCTCAAATCTGATAATTTGAGGGAAAATGTAGAAATGTGCAGTGCATGTAGCTTCATGGACTGTGAATAAGTTCCTTTAGATTCAGCACACAGAGCAGGACAGGACAGGAGTGTCTTACTGAGAAACTGAGAAACTGAGAATCGGGAGTGGAGGGGGGGCGCAGAGGGGCAACAGAAAAGACTCTGTATGTGGAATTTTCTAGACCAATACTGAAAACCTGCATACATTAAGCCATGGTTCCTCCAATGAGCTGGAATTTACTCAGTAATCTCCACGTGTTTTTCTGTGTGAATGAGGCTCATTGTAATAGTGAATGTTTCATGCAGCACTTAATGAAACGAGATTTAATGCATTATCACACATTCTTACCACAGCAGCAGACTAAACTACAGTCAGATAAACTCCACTATAGTCTGATAAATACCACTGTAGTCAGATAAACCCAGCTGTAGTCGCTGTAGTCAGATTTAAACCCACTGTGTGTTTGTGTTGTTGTTTTGCAGAGGTCGTGGCACGCAGCAGTTCGATGAGGGTGGAAGGTAAGGTGGGCGCTCCGTGTGGGTGTGACCGTGATGATGTCGGCACAGGGGTCCCGCAGGTGTGTGTGAGTGAGCCCCCCAACCCTCCCCAACCAGAGCAGGCGGAGAGTGTGGATGGAGACGGTGACGATGGGCCAGAGTACCTCGCCATCGGCAACTTGGGGAGGCGGAGACACTCCAGCAGCTCCGCCCACAGCAGCGAGACTCCTCCGGTGCCCACTCGCTCTGCCCCCGCCCCTCCGCAGCCCCCCCGCCGCAGCTCCTTCTCCGACACACAGCGGGGAACGGGGCGGAGCTTCAGGGTTCATACGAGGTCACTGTCTGACACTGGGGTGGCACAGAAACATAAACAAGGTGAGAAATGGGGGGGTCGAGGGGGTCGGGGGGGTTTGGTTTATAGAGCTGCAACTGATTATTTACACGAACCGTTGTTTCATCAATGGATTAATGTAACTATTCTGTCAGATTCAGGTTCTTTAGTGAACACAGACGAACTTCTTTAGTACATTTTCAGTAAAACTTTTACCAAAGTTTTTTTTACCTAGTTTTCACGTTGTAACATCGTAATAGTGTTACATCAAAATACAGTATAATACAGTACAGACCAGCTCAATTAATATTGACACAGTAACGAATGACATGAAGTACAAGTTAAAGACGGAGAGCAGGAGCAGTAGATCAGTGTACGAATTACACTATCGGATTAAGTCCAGTGTTTGTGTTTCATTGGGGGAAAGAAGCTGTTTCTGAGTTGGACTGTTTTGATGGGCAGAGATCTGTAGCTCCTCTAAGAGACCAACAGCTGAAAGACAAATCTTGCTGGATGTGTGGGGTCAAAGGTCGTATTCTTCACTCTTTTTACTGCCTGTGATGCAGTGATGGAGAAGGGCCGCTGTCATCTTCAATGACTTATTGACAGTGTGTTGGATTTTATATTGGGAGTGATATATCGCTTCCTACACTTCCTGTAGTGTATTACAGTCTGTCAGAGTGACTGTGTGGATCATATGAACATTATAGAGCTTTTTAAATTAAACAGTAGAAGCCATATCGCCCCCTACACTTCCTGTAGTGTATTACAGTCTGTCAGAGTGACTGTGTGGATCATATGAACATTATAGAGGCTTTTTAAATGAAACAGTAGAAGCCATATCGCCCCCTACACTTCCTGTAGTGTATTACAGTCTGTCAGAGTGACTGTGTGGATCATATGAACATTATAGAGGCTTTTTAAATGAAACAGTAGAAGCCATATCGCCCCCTACACTTCCTGTAGTGTATTACAGTCTGTCAGAGTGACTGTGTGGATCATATGAACATTATAGAGGACTTTTATTTATAGGTAAAGAAAGTGTTTTTTTCCATAGTCATTAACCAGTAATTAATTTATTTGCTCGTTTACTGATCACTGTAGCTATAACTGTGTGTGTGTGTGTTCTGTTTTTCTCTCTTTCTTTCTGCTGGTTCTGCTGTTGTGCAAATGGACTATTTAGTATCTGTAATGTAGTTTATAGTCATAGTTTCTGTAGTTTGGTTTATAAAATAAACGCCAAGGCTAATCTCTCTGCTACTCCCTCTGCTAATCTCTCTGACTGTCTGCGCTCTGCCCTGCGGGGTTCTGGGTAATGTTTCTGTCTCTCTCTCTCTCTCTCGCTGTGAAGCAGGCAGCCACAGGAAAATCACCATAATAATAGAGGATCCTGTAGCAGGTCTGCAGTGCTCTACTGCTCACTCTCCCCCTGAGCCTGAACCTCCATCTGAGCCCTCACCTCCTCTTCTCTCATCCTCCTGCATGTCTCTCCGCTGCTCTTCATTTACCGCTTTGTTCTTCACACTGACTGTAGTTTTTATTTTGATCAGCTCTGAAACGCTGCAGAAACGTCTGAACGTTAAAACACAAACTTTCTTTCTCAGAGTTCGACAGTGGGTAGTTAGTGAACTTCCTCCAGTGAGAGAAACCAGGTGAAGGATTAAGAATAGTGGGAGTGCTGGAGGCGCTTCCCTCTTCCTCACTTTACAGTCAACCCTGTACACTGAGATTAGTACATTTTTTGAATGTAAACAGTAAAATAATGCATTTCGGTCATACTGCCTTTCACACTCAGAAGAAACAAGTTAAATACAGAAAACCTGACAAAGGAGGAACTTTTCATTTTCATTTGGTTTAGTTTTTTAGATTACAAGCTTTCCAGAGTTCACATTACTCTTGCTGGGTGGACCTGCCCTTCATAGACAGTCTTAGTCTGTGTTCAGACTGCAGGCGAGTCAGGTCAGATTTGTGTGTCCAGACATCACCTTTCTATCTGCATGGGTTGCCGTGGTAACGACGTAGGCGTCATTAATTACGTAGCTACGCTGGTGACATGGATTTCAGTCGTGGCTGCAGGAGAGATGGAAGAGCATCATCTCCCCTCCAAACTCTTCAGATCTCTTCATAATCATGAATCTTTGGAGCTCTTTTAGAATCCCAGCACTTCATCACTCTGGATTCAACACGTCGCTGTTTGTCGTGTTGCAAGTGAGGCAAAAGACACTTTGAAATCCGATTGGAGCGTCCGGACTGAGACACATCTGTAAAAATCTGACTGGAGTTGCATTTCAAACCATCTCCAAATGTGGTTTGGATCTGATTTTCAAAAATCAGATTTCACGTTTTTATTTACCAGATTATCAAAAAATCTGAATATTACAGAAATCGGATTCAGGCTGTCAGTCTGAACACAGCCTTAGTCCTGTCGTAATGAGGTGGCACCCAGAAATGGACAGTAGGGCGAGTAAAGGAGTATCAGTGCAGAGGAAACAGATTTTGCCTTCAGTAAGCAGAAAACACACTGCATGTGATTTAAAGTCCAATTTATTTATTATTTTTATTTATTGTTTTCATTTCATTCATATCCCCTGTACGCTGTGTCTGTGAGCCAGAATCAGAAGATACAGTTTCTCTAAGTGTAATTATATTGTGATTAACTGTGTGTGTGTGTGTGTGTTGAATCAGAATCTGCGGTGGATGAGCCGAGTGTGAAGAGTTTCGGCCCGTTCTCTCCTCAGAGCAGCAGCAGCAGCAGCAGCAGCAGCCACAGCTCGCTCTACATGGAGGCCAGTAAGTGCATCACTGTTTCACTGAGGAACACTGCACAGCCTGGATTAGTTCACACTGAGGGGGGCTGGGGGGGCGGTCTGATGAAATATGTGGGATTTGATTGATTGGTTTGAGATAAAATCATTGTGGGATACAGTCGTTTATATTGATTTACTCTGCAGAAGCAGATCTTAGAGCAGTAATTGTAGTTTTTGCATACCTGCAGATGGTTTTCAGTACAGCACTGTTTCTGATGGAATGTTCCGGAAGCCGTCGGAGGGCCAGAGTCTGATCAGTTATCTCTCGGAGCAGGACTTCGGCAGCTGTGCTGATCTGGAGAAGGTGAGGAGGATCTACTGCCTCCACATCCATCTGTTCTTTAGAGCTGCAATGCACTGATCGTTCAGAGTGACTGTGTGGATCATATGAACATTATAGAGCTTTTTAAATGAAACAGTAGAAGCCATATCGCCCCCTACACTTCCTGTAGTGTATTACAGTCTGTCAGAGTGACTGTGTGGATCATATGAACATTATAGAGCTTTTTAAATGAAACAGTAGAAGCCATATCGCCCCCTACACTTCCTGTAGTGTATTACAGTCTGTCAGAGTGACTGTGTGGATCATATGAACATTATACAGCTTTTTAAATGAAACAGTAGAAGCCATATCGCCCCCTACACTTCCTGTAGTGTATTACAGTCTGTCAGAATGACTGTGTGGATCATATGAACATTATACAGCTTTTTAAATGAAACAGTAGAAGCCATATCGCCCCCTACACTTCCTGTAGTGTATTACAGTCTGTCAGAGTGACTGTGTGGATCATATGAACATTATAGAGCTTTTTAAATGAAACAGTAGAAGCAATATCGCCCTCTACACTTCCTGTAGTGTATTACAGTCTGTCAGAATGACTGTGTGGATCATATGAACATTATAGAGGCTTTTTAAATGAAACAGTAGAAGCCATATCGCCCCCTACACTTCCTGTAGTGTATTACAGTCTGTCAGAGTGACTGTGTGGATCGTATGAACATTATAGAGCTTTTTAAATGAAACAGTAGTTTATGCTTTTAAATATGTTTTTGTTTTTAAACATCTTTTCCACAATCAATGTAATGCTTTGCTCTGAGAGCTGTATTGCGCCCCCTGCAGGAGAACGCTCACTTCAGCATTTCAGAGTCTCTAATCGCTGCGATCGAGCTGATGAAGTGTAACATGTGCCGGAGAGCGGAGGAGGCGGAGGAGGAGGGAGACAGCGACTCTGAGATCCAGCAGCTGAAGCAGAAGATCCGCCTGCGCAGACAGCAGATCCGCCGCAGCCGACTGCAGCCCAGTAGCTCTCAGCACGGTGAGCGCACAGCCTTCATCACTGCATTCAAGTGATGGTTCACCCACAGATCTGAAGTTCCTTTAGTTTTAGAACTGGAGCTACAAGGCTAATGTAGCTAACAGGTGATGGAAGCGTATACCCCACCAATTAGCATCACGCACAGAAACCATAAGCGAGTTTATTTTAGATTATTTGATAATTTGACACGTTTTGAGGCACAAAGCTGAAGTTTTCCTTCCACCTTAAATGGTGCAGCAGTTACATTCTGGCACCTCCTTAAATCCAATAAGATGCTGCTTGAGGCAATAGTTCAAGCAGTTAGCGCACTACTAATTGGTGGGTATAAGCTTCCATTACTTGTTAGCTACATTCGGCTCGTAGCTCCAGTGCTAAAACTGAAGATGCATTGTTTTTGTCATTGTTTTTTTTCAGCGTTCACCTCCACAGACAGCGGCTCACCGAAGAGTTCCCATGGTTCCTTTCCCCACTCTGACTCCGGATCAGCGGAGGAGGTGGAGGACTTCGAGCTGAGAGGTGGGAGAACCGTGTGGGTGGGTTGTGTTCATCTGTGCTGCCTATCAATCAGTCCTTTTTGATTTGCTTCCATCATTTAATCACATCGTTGTGATGTCATCAAACCACATCATGCCTAAATCCTCTTCGTGATCGTGTTAGTCTTTAAATCGGTTCATGCAGTTCTCTCATTTCTGTCCGCAGAGATTCAGACGGAGAACACAGACTTATTATTAGTTTTGCTTTAAGATGTAAACAGAGTGGTTCAGAGTGGTTTGGTGTTCTAGATAAACTTACCGAGTCAGAATTGTTCACAGTGGTGGTGATAGGAACCAGACGTCCACCTCTAAAAGCTCCCTCACAGAAAGTTCCTACAGTAAATGGTTATGAATTCACTGCCTGATGACTGAGACACTGTTTTATGATAGTTTAGAGAACTTAAACTCCATTCATGGTGGAGGGATACATGCAGGGCGTTGTGAGGCAAAATAGTCCCCAAAGAAAACTTATTATTTCAGATTTTCCACTATTTTCCATCATCAACATTCCATATAAACTCAGAAGACTCGTGTAGGTTCACTGGTGGTTCTGGACAGTAAATAAAATGTCTATATTTGTGTTGTAGTCATGGCGACCCCTGGTTCCTATCACCACCACTGTGAAGACATCAGAACCATTTCACACCAAAACACTCTGAACCACTCTGTTTACACCTGAGTTATGGAGAAATTTTGTACTACTGGTGGAACCCCCTTTAAAACAAGTTCTGCTTGAAGCAGATGGATTGGATAATTAGTAAGGCTGGCCTCAACACACTTGGAGGAGAACACTAACTGCTCGGTCTGGTACATTAGCTAACAGACAGGTAACATCATACTAAGTGATGGGGGAGGACCACCCTGCCCACCCAGGGAGAGGACAGTTATGATCTTACGGTCTCAGACACACATCACTCACTGGGGGTCGAGCACTTAGTCACGCACTACTGTACTAAACACACAAGTTGCATACATAGTTAATGCATCACACACACACACACACACACACACACACACACACACACACACACACACACACACACACACATCGTGACAGCGACAGTCCTGGGCTTTCAGCCCAGACAAGTGACAACCAGCTAGCACAGTGACCGTTATGATGCTATAGTTGCTCAATAGGAAAAAATGGCTGTACAGTGCTCTCACGTTTTAACACCCACAGAAAAAAGCTTGTCAGCTCCTCCGTCACTCTGCAGGTCTGAGGTTGGTGGCGATGTTTGAGTGGACGTGGTCAGATGGTCAGTGGAGGTTTTTATTAAAGCTTTGCTGAACACAGAGTGAGTGCTGAGTGTAGTTTGTGTCTCTCAGATGGCTGTGACGGTCCGGCGCTGCTGGCGTCTCAGAGCGGACTCTCACTGTCCCTCGCTTCACTCTTCTCAGGTACAGACAGACAGAGAGATGCTAATGCTGCTAGCTTGTGCACCTTGTGTGTGTGTGTGTGTGTGTGTGTGTGCGTGTGTGTCTGTTGTAGACTTACAGACATCACTGTAGTGCAGATAAACCTTCCTCACTGTAGCTAAAGGACGTCACTAAACTCACTGTAATCAGAGAGAGAAACTAAATTGATTGCGATAGTTTACGCTGCTTTTAGCTGCACTCTTGAAAAAGGTGATTCTACAAGGATTCATTAGTAAGGACAATGGATCTGTACAGAACGATGAACACTCAAAGAACCATTTGCATACTTAAGTGGTTCTCTGCATGGTGAAATGGTTCTTCAGATGGATGGAAAATGTGTTGTATATGGTTGTATACCTTTTTGAAAATGGTTCTATTTAAAAGGGAATAGTAGAACCCTTTTTGGTGCTATATAGAACCATATACAACACACTCTGCATCAGTCTGAAGAACCATTTGACCATGCAGAGAACTCTTTAGGTATGCAGATGGTTCAAGATTCATGACGTGTTCCTAAAGCGCAGAACTGTTCTCACCTTTGTGCTCTTGAGTGTTTGTAGATTCTGTTCTTTCCTAAGAACAAACCCCACATAAGAGAACACTGGTGAATGAGTCTTTGTCAAAACTGCTAAAGTGGGTTTAAGAAGAGATTTCCTCCTAAGAACGGTTGGTGAATGAGGCCCAGTGTCTTTACTAAAGAACCCTTGAAGAACCGTCTTTTTTGAGGGGGGTTGCTGTAATATGTGTCAGCTCACCACAGCAGGTGAAGGCTGAAACTGAAAGATGTCAGCTAACAAACTGCAGCAGCTTTTTATGAGCACAGGTTTGTTTACCTCACGTAAACCACATTTACATTCAGACAGTTTCCTCCTCAGAGAAAACTGCCGCCTCACTTTCACTTGAAAGCAGCTGAACTTTTGCTCAGCCTTATTTTTGGTCTGCGGTGAGAAGCTTAGCTGTTACACAGGAAGGTGCTAGGAGCTAGCGCAGCTCAGCTTAGCGCTCACAGAGACAGGCAGCTAACGCAAAATACCACTCAGCAGCATTCAGCCAACTTGGCTTCAGTGTGTGTGTGTCTCTGTGTGTGTATCTGTGTGTGTGTCTGTGTGTGTGTCTGTGTGTGTGTCTGTGTGTGTGTATCTGTGTGTGTGTATCTGTGTGTGTGTGTGTGTGTGTGTGTGTGTGTGTGTGTGTGCCTTTATCTGGTGTCTCTGATGGCATTAGCTTTATCTTTAATTAGCCTTGTGTCTGAAAGCTGGTGCGTAAAGCAGCTGCTGCCTCAGAGTGTCTGAAACAGACATTAACTCTATTAAATATTTTTAAATTTTTCTCTGAGAGCCCAAAGTCATTAGTTGTGTCCAGTGAAGATGACTGGGTGACTCCATTACAGATACAGATGCTGTAAATCAGGTTTTAGTGCTGTGTTTAGCTGCTTTAGCTGCTTTAGCGTTTAGCGCTCAGTGTTAGCTGCTGTGCTGCTTTCTTTCCTCAGCGTTCAGAGATTTTGCCCTTAAAACACTTTAAACTAGAGTAAATATAAATAAACGTGAATAAAAAGTAGGACGGATTTCTGTTTCAGTGGCTGTGCTGTTTTTTCCTGTGTTAATGTTCATTTTTCATGTCTGTTTGCTCCTCACTGCACTCTGCATGTGCCTCCATTAGCCATTAGCCGTTAGCGCATTAGCACTGAGTCTGCCTGCATTAGCTACCGTGACTCAGAAACATTAACCAGTGAAACTGAACTGACTATCGGAGAAATTAACCCTGTTCAGCTGCTCTTTATCTGAGAGACTTTTACAGTTTAATTATTTTTTACTGTAAAGGGGAGCTTCAGACAAAATTAAAAATTTAACCATCACTACACCTGCTGTAAACATGCCTGCTCTCCTATAATGGTACCTCAGTAACTCTATAGTGAGGTTTTCTGGATTAAAGACTAGATAAACCCCTTTCTGATGATGTATATTGAAGTTGGGAGGAACTACAGCTGGTTTGGGGGAGTTTTCAGGTGTACACTCTTAAAAATAAGCTAGCTTTGTTGATGCAGAAGGAAGCTACATAGCTAACGTTACTGCTAGGAAGCCGAATATCACCTCTGTGTTTATTAGCCTGTAGATCTTTATCACCACAGGGATTCACAGCAGCTGTGTGATGTATTTGAGTAATGCATTCTGGGTATTGTAGTGAGAAAACACTGATGGACAAGAAACTGGCGAGGCTGAGGGTTTAAATGTGGCTCTACAGAATCCTGCATAAAGCCACAAATATCACATTAAACTGTAGTTTTAGGCTGAAATGCCCCTTTAATGTACATCATCAGTAGCTGTGATTTCCCTCAGAGAGCTGATCTGAGCTGAGTGGATTAGTTATGAGGGCTGAACTCTGCTCTGAATCTAGAACAAGAGGCTTTTGTTCACAGTGTCAGAGATAAACAGGCTCTTATTGAACCCACACTCCACAAAATATGTTTCTGAGTCTTTAACAGTTCAGCTTCTGCTGTTTTTCTGCTTCTGAGTCCAGCTGTTTAACACCTAATCAGTAAATAATCTTTAATCTGCAGAAAGTATTCTGTTCTGCTATATTTGTTAGTGTTTACTGTGTATCAGACATACTGTGTTTTGTTTTCCGTCTTAGATGCAGATATTAAACCCAGCGTGACTCCCAGCAGGTCCTTCATCAGCTCCGAGTCTGTGTGAGTCAAACACAAACAGTGCCAGTTCATCAGTTTACTTAAATGCTAAGTAGTGATGCATCGATATGATCAATAGCAGTGCAGATACTGACTTTATTACACAGATCAGTAGATGGTCAGACAGGAATGATCCACATTCAGTAACTCAGTAGTTTTTTAGTCATAGCTGTTATAATAAATTTTATCAATCTTTTAGATCAATAAAATAAATATTGATGTGTGACACATCAGGCTGTATATTTATGTTTATGTAATTTGGTTTTATGAAACATTTAAGCTGAACATAGTTCTGATATCAGATACTCAGTGTTGGTTCAAATTCTGAGTTCAGATACTGGGGGAGTGAGAGTCAGATCGGTACGTCTCCAAAAGCTCAGTCATGCTTCACTTTGTCAGTGGTATTTCGTGAGCAAAAGCACTTCATTTCAGTTGAGTTTGCTGTGATTTTGTGCTGCAGATTTTCAGGGCAAACTAATTTTGCATCAGGTTCAACTTTGGTGAGCTTTGACATCTGGCAGTGTTGACCTTTGAGGGGGCGGAGCTTCGTATAGCAGCACTGATCCTCTAAAATTGCTAATTTTATCAGTGTTTACACTTATAAGCATTTTTCTAAATTTCTAAACATAAGTAGAGACTGTTTAATGCGCAGTCACTTTAGAGACTTTATTATCTTTTAGACACTTTATTCTCTTTTATGGTTTGGCTGTTTGTTTTTGACTTGCTGACTGCTATGTTAGCTTGTTGGCTAACTGCAGCTGCACACTGTCAAAATCCATATAGGAAAGTCTGTTCATCTTGGCAACACTGCTGGGTAGAGCTGGGCAATATGGCACAATGTAATATCTCAGTACTTTAGGAATGAATGTAATATTGAGTGTGTGTGTGTGTGTGTGTGTGTGTGTGTGTGCACGCAGTTCTCCATCTCTCCTGCAGTCGAACTCCGCCGAGTCGGTGGCGATGGGGCTGCTGAGGCAGTTTGAGGGGATGCAGCTCCCGGCAGCTTCAGAGCTGGACTGGCTGGTTCCAGAACACGACGCTCCGCAGAAGGTACATTAACTCTGTCTGCACATTAATCTTTCACTATAACCAGCTACATGTGTGTAATAATAAATATGCTCTCTATATAAATTAGATAGGTTGAGGTTGAAATCAGTTAACGTGCATTGAGGGCTGGGCTGTAACTGTTATTTCTATAATTTATTAACCTATCAATTATTATTATTATTATTAGTCTACTGTTTTGTCTGTTCAGTTTCTCTCTCTCTACCACTGTGTTTTGTCTGTGCAGCAAGCACTTACTTCTTTTATGGTGTATCGCCCCCTACACTTCCTGTTGTGTATTACAGTCTGTCAGAATGACTGTGTGGACCATATGAACATTATAGAGCACTTTTTAAATGCGCCCCTCTCTCTCTCTCTCTCTCTCTCTCTCTCTCTCTCTGTAGCTCCTGCCGATTCCTGACTCCCTCCCAATCTCTCCTGATGATGGAGAGCATGCGGATATCTATAAGCTGCGGATCCGGGTGCGGGGGAATCTGGAATGGGCTCCGCCGCGACCGCAGATCATCTTTAACATCCACCCGGCGCCAAAGTGAGTCCAAAAAACACTCTAATCTCACTGCAGCACCGTTCATACTGATGTATCGCTCTGATTATCAGGTGACTGAAGGGCAGAACTGTGACTCCAACAGTGCATTACGGTAACAGAGCTCTGTGTGTGGGTGTTTTTCAGGAGGAAGGTGGTGGTGGCTAAACAGAACTACAGGTGTGCAGGCTGCGGTACACGTATCGATCCAGGTACGAAACTAAGTGAGAAAATTCTGAGGTCGTAGTTCAGTGATGAAGGCCTCACTCTGTGTATTTAGAGTAGTGTGGGGAAATCTCTTATCTTTTGGTTACTGAGGTTGATTTTAAGATTAGGATTAGCTGTAGGTGTAGTGTTACTCAAATAGTGTTTTACATAAGTCAGTGGAGGTCCCCACAAAGATAGTAGTAGAATGAAGTCCCTTCAAAGATAGTAATATAGTGTGTATATTTCCAAAACTGTGATGTGTGTGTTTCTCTGACAGATTATATAAAGCGGTTGCGGTACTGCGAGTATCTGGGCCGGTATTTCTGTCAGTGTTGTCATGAGAACGCGGTTGCCGTGGTGCCGGGCCGCGTGCTCAGGAAATGGGATTTCAGTAAATATTACGTCAGTAACTTCGCCCGAGACCTGCTGGGGAAGATCTCAGGAGACCCGCTCTTCAACCCCAATGACATCAACACAGCGCTCTACAAGAAGGTCAAAGCACTGGAGACAGTGCGGGTCAGTACTAATATTAATAATAATAATAATGATCATCATAATCATCATAATAGAGTGTGGGTGAACTGATTTATGAACAGGCTTTATTTCTTTTTTTTCTAGATCTGTCAAAGTAATTAAAATATTAAACTGCATTTGCTTTACGGTGTAAATGAAATATTTGGTTTACCGTGGAACGAAAAATTATTTGAAAATACTCAAATTCATTGCGTTATGAAACAAAATGTCTGACCAGGTGTTATTTTAAACACACCGTTCCAACACTGTCACTTTCTCAGAACTCTTAGAACCGTATGGGGTTCTAACACCAGAGTCTAACTTCAGTCTGATGTTGTGCTAAAAGTGTTTTTCTCTCAAACAAACATCATTTTGTTGAACATTTTCTGTAGTGAAGTGTCCACTCAGCCGCTGTCCGTCATTACAGCTCCATTAGTGCCTCGTCACACTGAGATCTTTAAGATCTTCTGTCTGTTCTCTGTTCAGACTGTGAAGCTCATTGAGATGCAGAAAGAACAGAAACAGAAGGTTTACACAGTGAACAGTAAACAGGCTGTGGAGTTTTATTGAATCAGTCGCTGAACACGAATAAATGAATAAATAAAGTTGTGTTTTGTTTCAGGTTCTAAGAGTCCAGCTGTTCCACATGAAGAACCTCTTTAAGACCTGCCGTTTAGCTAAAGAGTGAGTGTCCAAATATTTCTGCATTGCAGATGCTTCAGAGACACAAACACTGTCAGTACTGAGTGTGTGTGTGTTCTAACAGTGTGCTGGATGAGTTTGATTCGGTTCCGGGTCACCTGACAGAGGATCTGCACCTGTTCTCTTTGAATGACCTCACCGCCGTCCGCTCCGGAGAACTTGCCCCGAAACTCCGCGAGCTGCTCCGCTCAGGCTCCGCCCACGTCTCAGGCTGCATGGTGAGCAGGAACTTGGCTTGGGTACTGTGGGTTCTGTGTCTTCTGCACATTCTGTGTGTTCTGTGGGTTCTAAATGTTTTGTGGGTTCTGCTTGTTCTGTGTTTACTGTGTTCTGTGCATTCTATGTGTTCAGTGGGTTTCACGCATTCTGTAGGTTCTGTGTATTCTGCGTGTTCTGTGGGTTCCCTGTGTTCTGTGTGTTTAGCTCTACAGCGCCCCCTGCTATATTTACACTGTTTTAATTCAGCAGTTCATCACGTACTGAATTGTTCTCGTGTACCTGAACGATGTTCTGATGGGAATCAAGGCTTCTGTATTCATGACTGTATTAAATAAATCTGAACTCTGAACGTTTATCAGGTTCTGCAGAATAACTTCTCGAACAGAACATGAGACACAAACAGCGCCATCGTTCTGCGGAGATCCAGCGCACATAGAGTTCTCAACTGTTCCGTAATTATGTATTATTATAATTATATATCTGTGAGAACACAAGCCGTTATCTAGTGCCGGGAACCAGTTTTCCACATTAGCGCTGGTTTCCTGTGTGAATGCACTGCTATGTACAGCTGTCAGCTTTTGCTACACATTCGGTCACAATTACTCAATATATTATTATAGATAACTAGTGTATAAATTTACTGCGTTTATGTCGTTAAATAATTTAATCATGCATTATTGATTGGGCCGTGAATAAATTAGTAATGTAACATACGCATATTAGTGAAATCTGGGGGGGTGTGCGAATACTCGAGCATTAGCTCAGTTAACTGTACGAGGTGCCAGTATTTGAATACTGAAGTCACTGTTCAGGTATTTATTATGTTTCATTACTGAAAGTATAAATATAATTATACAGATCAACTCAGTGAAACACTGTTTTTGTGTTTAAATGGCTCATCGTCCTCTGAGCAGAAAAGCTCATGTAGAAGACGACGAGTCTTCATCAGCACCCAGCGCTGTACTGTTAGCTTTAGTGTAGCATTAGCGCATTAGCTCATCTGAATGGGCAGCTTCTATTATTCATCCACCACAAACCTACAGATTTCCCTCTGCACTTTTGAATTATTACAGGTTTTGAAATATTTCTCCGCTCGCTGCTGAATGTTTGTGCGACAGCAGCGCCGTCAGCTAAAAACGTACAGCGCTGCGTTAATTTCAGCTTAAAATTGAAAACTGACTCAGTTCTGTGGTTGTTTGTGGTTTAATCTCCAGCTCTGCCAGGCGAAGGGCTTTGTGTGTGAATTCTGTGGTAACGACAAAGACATTATCTTCCCCTACGAGCTGAACAAGTGCCAGCGGTGTGAAGGTGAGCGCCCCCTGCTGCTGGGAGGACTGATGGTGTATATATTATTATGTCTGTAATAAAAGACCTGAAAGTGCTGGATTACCGGTTTGTTGTCGTCTGCTGAGTAAATCACTGTAAATGTGTTGCAGAGTGTAACGCCTGCTACCACAAGACGTGCTTTAAAAGCGGTCGCGACTGCCCGCGGTGCCAACGGCTCGCCGAGAGGAGAGAGAGGATGGCCCGCAAAAACATGGAGGAGGACGAGGAGGAAGAGGACGAAGGGGGGACGTAGCAACAGAACAAAAGCACAGAGATGCACAATTATGGGATATATTTTACACAAAGCAGGATTACTCAGTTAGCCGGGGAACTTAAGCCCGAAGTCAAGCTATACAGCAGGGGGCGCCGTTGCACAATGCAATGTTGCAGAATTACTCAGTTATCCAGATAACTTAAGCCTACTGCTTTGTGAAACGCCGCCTCCTGTTGTTTGCTTAAATGCACTGCACACTGCTTTTGTGTCGCTCATGAGTTTTTCAGCTTTGAACGGGGAAGCGTTTTACTGCAGCGGTTCAGTTTGTATATTTGCCTCATTTTTGAGATATGAAATCATATTCCGTTTAAGGTGTTATTGCAGAAGTTGTATTCTGCCTCCGTCCGCGTTTGATTTGTTTTTGTTTTTCTGTTACTTTTAATCGTAGGAAAGGCAGGTAAAGAGTACAGAGGAGATTTTATAAGTCACTGGAAGAAGTTCAGAAACGTCAGTCAGTTTTATTTATTTGTTTAAATGTTGTTTGTCTTCGTTCGTGCTGTGACAAAGCCTTTGTGCCTCTCGTGGCCGCTGCTCCTCCTGCTGCTGTAGATGTGATTCGTTTTGCACAGTATCTGTGTCGCAGAGAGGAGACGGAAGCTTTAAGACAAAGTTTGTCGTTTTAACAGCAACTCAAGGCACTTTGTGTTTTTGTTTAAAAGGATGACCGTCTGTTTTTTGGGATTATTTCATTTGCACTAGTACGATGTTGCTTTAAGGAGGAGAAAAGTATCATCACGTACACTCTTAAAAATAAAGGTTTCTAAAAGGCTCTTCGCTTCTAGATAAAACCTTTTACTGCTGCTGTATCTTCACATTGTTTTTCACTTTAATATGTTATTTACATGGTTCTGTAAAGGGGAATTCCACTGACTTTTCATAATTCCTCCATAGCTCAGTGTCTGAGATGTAAACAGAAGGATTCAGAGTGGTTTGGTGTAAAATGGTTCAGATGTCTTTACAGTGGTGGTGATAGCAACCAGGGGTCGCCATGACTACAACACAAATATAGACATTTTATTTACTATCCAGAACCACCAGTGAACCTACACGAGTCTTCTGAGTTTATATGGAATGTTGATGATGGAAAATAGTGGAAAATCTGAAATAAGTTTTCTTTGGGGACTATTTTGCCTCACAGCGCCCTGCATGTATCCCTCCACCATGAATGGAGTTTAAGTTCTCTAAACTATCATAAAACAGTGTCTCAGTCATCAGGCAGTGAATTCATAACCATTTCATGTAGGAACTTTCTGTGAGGGAGCTTTTAGAGGTGGACGTCTGGTTCCTATCACCACCACTGTGAACAGTTCTGACTCGGTAAGTTTCTTTAGAACGGAGCGTTTCACACCAAACCACTCTGAAGCACTCTGATTACATCTTAACCACTTAATTATGCAGAAAATTTTTGAAAACTTTGGTGGAATTCCCCTTTGAAAGGTTCTTTATTGAATCAAAATAGTCCCCCCCTGATGTCGCTCCAGTGGACCAATTTTTGGCACCTTTATTTTTAAGAGTTTAGTACAAAATCCCACTGAAGCCTGTTCTTCAGAAGAGTCTCTGTCATCTCTCTCTAGTTTAACTCCACATCTGCTTCAGCTGTTTGTCTTTATTATTAATCTTAATCCTAGCATCACTGCACAGGATCAACGTCCAGTCCTTCACTGAAAATCAGATCATCACCGTGTTTGGTTGGTTAATCAGTGCAGGTTTATTCACACTTCTGTAGGTTTATATCAGATCTCATTATAAGCGATTATAAGCTGCAGATTCCTCTAAGTATTGATTAGCTGCAGCAGCTTCAGACTGAACCTCTAAATGTCATTCCATAGGTATGAAATACTTGCATAAATATTCTGTAATTCAGTTTATTTGCTGTATTTGTCATTAATGGGTTTGTTGGGTGTGTGTTTTGATAACTGACTCCTTTCTGAGCAACATCAGCCTCACGGATTAGAGAGAAACTGAGGTGTAAATGAAACAGACTTGTTTTCTGGTATGAAAGTTTATTTAAAATGACCTGCTGTTTGTGCTGTTTTCTGCAATAAGAGTCATTTTGTAACTGAGTTAAAGTTAAAAAGATGAAGTTAAAGTTAAAGTGCGAGGCATCTGAACTGTGTTCAACAGTCTGATTTCTGTTCACTAATAATTTCTAAAATGAGTTTATTTTGCCTGAAATGCCTTTTTTCTGCGGAGGCTCTTGATGAGACTGACATGCACTACTGAGAAGAAGTAAATGATTCTAGTAATGTACATTGTTATACAATATAAATTTACTATTAACGACTGTTCAGCCTGTTTATTTGTCTTACAGTGTGAAATTAAAACTTGTGAAAGTTATTTTTCATTTTTTTTTCTTTTAAAATTTACAGATGTTCATGGTCAGTTTTCTGAAAAGTGCTCCAAATGTCTTAATAATAATAAAAAGCTACAGTGCAGTGATATAAATATTAAACTATATCTACAGTTTAGAGAACGCGAATCTGTTGAGGATCTGCAGGAACTTTAATCTGAGTGTAAATCAGTGATACATCCAGATGCACCACATGCTGATGATGACGAGGGCGTAGCAGGTGATGATGATCAGGTAGATTCTGAACAGCAGGAAGTCCAGGATGTAGCCCACGTGACACCACTGATCCTGGAGCTTCTCCTCGCGCTGCAGGACGTTAAGGTGTGACCTCATCGCCCGCAGATCCGCACAGATCTCCACCAGCTCCGGAACCGCCACGCCACCCGACACGCACACTGAGACACAGAACCACAACAGAACCAGAATAAACACTCAGCACGCGACGAGAACGCTCATTCATGTGAACCTCACTTTCAGCAGTGTGTGTGTGTGTGTGTATAGTGACTGTGTGTAACGTGTGTGTTTGTGTATACGGTGTGTGTCGTGTGTGTATGTTTAGTGGGTATATTCTGTGTGTGTGTATTTCATGTGTATGAGTGTGTTTGTATGTGTACAACGTGTGTATGTATAATTTGTATAGTATATAGTGTGTGTGTGTGTGTAGGTATGTATATTTTGTTTGTGTATGTGTTTATTGTGTGTATGTATGTGTGTGTATGTGTGTTTATTGTGTGTATGTGTATATCATGTGTACCCTGTATATAGTGTGTGTGTGTGTGTGTGTGTGTGTCTCACTGCTGTTTGCGCTCAGGCTGGACGCTGTGTGTGAAGTGTGGACGGTCCAGGGGTCGCCGCTGTCCGTTTTGGTCAGCTCTGTTTTGGGCGGTTCTTCGGGCCGTCTGTAGCAGATGAGGCCAGCGATGTACCGCAGAACCACAACCTGCACCCAGCGTGGAACCTCTCTGTACTTCATGGAGTTGTGGTGGAGAACGTTGGTGATGATGACCGTCTCCAGCAGACTGATCACCATCAGAGCCAAACACACCGAGAAATAAATACCTGAACAAACACAAACACGTCAGACAGGATTAAAGTGAAAGCAGAACACAAAAATATCCACCTGACCGCTCCAGATGTGGATCAGCCCAGACGTGTTTTAGTGTCTAAAGTTTGCTCCTTTAGTTTTAGCGCTGGTGCTATGAGGCTAACGTACAGTGCTGTGCAAGAAGCCGTTTAGTACAAATTACTAATATTTCTGAGGAGATTAGATATAAAATATTCCACTTACATAAATAAGGAGAAAGTTGAAGGAAAATGCATGGAAAAAAATAAGAGTTTCCAAAACTGGAGTTTAAAAAACTGATTAAAAACTACAGACAAAACCTTCCTCCTAACAACTACCTGGAAGAGCTGGTCGACCCCAAAACTGCCCCCACCAGATTAACAGCACTTAAAGCTTTCATCTCTGAGAGAGAGGAGAAAATCAAGCTGCTTCAGATCTGAAAACATCCACAGGTGTTTCTGTCCATCCTTCCACTGTGAGAAGACGACTCAGCGCTGTGGGTCTGAAAGGATGTGTAGCTGTCAAGAAGAACCTCACTGAGAAAAGGAGACGGACACATTGAACAAAGAAGCTGAACAATGGACTGACCACCCCAGAGTCCAGACCTCAACACCACTGAACGTGTTTGATTACTTCAGAAAATCATCAACCAGCTTCTAAGACTGAACTTTGGAGGTGTGTCTGCAGATTCTTTGAGGAACTGAAAGTGAGGCTCCTGAAGAGAATGGAAGCTGGAATAAAGGTAAAATGGTGATTTGTACTTAAAGGCTGTTTTGACTGGAAATTAAACGCATTAAGGGTCTCTAACTTTTGAACAGTACTGTAGCTAACAAGTTCACACCCCACCAATTAGCACAGTCCTAACTCTCTAATAGTCTTGATCATGTTGTTTCTGACACTGTATGACTCACTGTGCTCTGTAAACGTGGACTAAAGTACGGATATTCAGGTTCTAAGATGCGGCTCCGCTGATTTACTTTTGTCCATTTTTATAGATAAAAATGTCCTCATCGGTAACAGTGAGCACTATGCTAACTGACAAGGTATGCAGTTACATTACTTTTATGTCTTTGAAAGAACCAACTCATGGTGCTTAAACGTTCTTTCGGTTCTTCTGTAGGCCTTTCTGAGGTATCTGACCTATGATCGGCGTTCCGTTGGCTGTGCTGGGCAGCAGGTCGTTCATGATGAGCAGAAACACGGTGTAGCCCAGGATGAGGGTCATTTTGAAGGAGGCGCGGTCCACGCTGTGCGGCGGCAGGTAGAAGGACAGGATGTCGATGATCATGAGGAACGAGCTCGGGATGAGGAGGTTCACCACGTACAGAATCGGACGCCTCTTTATCACCACCTAGTGGACAGACATGGTAACGCAGCTCCATCAGGAACCAGGTTCAATATAAACCACATTCATTTCATATTTTAGTCAACAATAATGCCAAAAAACACTTTTGATAAACGCACTCGTGGTCATTCTCACCCAAAACGTGATGATGTCCCACTCGTCTATTCCAAACTTCAGAATTCCTTCTTCTCCCAAAATCTCCACCAGCTCCCACTCTCCGCTCGCCTCCAGGTACCGCTTAGAGTTCCCGGATATCTCATCAAAGGGCAGCGCTGTCTTCACCCGCACATGCTTTACTGCACACACACACACACACACACACTCTGGCCGTTAGAAACACTAATATTTACATATATATATATATATATATATATATATATATACATATCCACTGACCACTGTAATGTGATCAGACTGTAGATCACTCAGATTAAGTGTGTCTGTTAAATGCCATAAAAATATATGTATATGAAGATTTTGATTCCAAGGTGCTGTTTATCCATTTGTAACAGTTTTAAAGAATTTCTTGTTGTGTTGTATTTGTTCTCTAAATAATCACCTTTGTGTGGTTTTATTCCCCAAAACAGTTTTAATAATGATCATTTTTCAGCCTCTCTTTATCCCTTACTGTTAAACTGGCTGTTTCTGTTACTGTGCCTTTAAGACTGATATATGTAAATGAGCTCTGTTCTGATTGGCTGTCCTGTGTTACGCCTCATTCAAAAAGCAGTTCAGGCTGAAACACTCCTTATAATTTCAGTGTGAGTCGGCTGAACCTTTATCAGCGTTTATACACAACAACGAACTCTTTCACTAAAGAAATTCAGCTTTCTGTGTTTTGGGCCTTTAACCTTGTTGCAGAGTGTTTGTTGCGGAGTGCTTTACTGGTGTGCATGTAGGAGCCGAAGGTGAAGGTGCAGTTCTGGATGTCGAACGGGAAGCTGAAGATCTCCAGGTTACATGCGCTGACCAGTCTCAGCATCCGGTCATAACGGATATGACCCGTATGATTAACGTATACATACGGACACGCTTGGGACACGTCATCATCAACACTGAAACACACAGGCAGACAGACAGAGGGATATTTCAGCATCATTATTTCTGTCTAATCTGTATTTTCATTTTTTCTGTTATTTATATTCCTCCTTTGCAACAATGTCTGTATTTATCTCTGCAGTCTAAAGTCTGTGAGTCCAAACTTCAAATAAAATATTAAAAACAAAAAAAGAAAATTACTAAATCTGACAAAGGGGTCCAACTTCCATATGAGAGTACACTAACAACTCATAAACGATAATGTCCGGCATCCACAGGTTGTTGACGGGGAGGGAGATTTTAGTGATTCCGTCACAGACGTCAGGATCCCAGATCAGAAACTCGTGGAACCAGTACTGCAGAAAAACACACAGACAGTCAGGAACACACTGGGATCAACTACAGCTCAATCACCCTGACGCTGTCTGTAGAGGAACACCTAGAACCTTGTTCATCATTATCAGCATCTGTGTCTCACTTTTCTGTATTTTCCATGTTTTGTGTCTGTTCCTCGTGTAGCACTTCATGTTATTCCGAAACCACATTCACTGTTTTTAGTTTCTTTGTTTTCTAGTGAATTTGGCGCTGTTTGTGGTGTTAGGCTAAGCTAACCGTCACTGTTTGTGGAGGAAGGCTAAGCTAACCGTCACTGTTTGTGAAGTCAGGCTAAGCTAACCGTCACTGTTTGTGAAGGAAGGCTAAGCTAACCGTCGCTGTTTGTGGAGTTAGGCTAAGCTAACCGTCACTGTTTGTGGAGGAAGGCTAAGCTAACCGTCACTGTTTGTGAAGTCAGGCTAAGCTAACCGTCACTGTTTGTGAAGTCAGGCTAAGCTAACCGTCGCTGTTTGTGGAGTTAGGCTAAGCTAACCGTCACTGTTTGTGGAGTTAGGCTAAGCTAACCGTCACTGTTTGTGAAGTCAGGCTAAGCTAACCGTCGCTGTTTGTGGAGTTAGGCTAAGCTAACCGTCACTGTTTGTAAGGTCAGGCTAAGCTAACCGTCACTGTTTGTGAAGTCAGGCTAAGCTAACCGTCACTGTTTGTGGAGTTAGGCTAAGCTAACCGTCGCTGTTTGTGGAGGAAGGCTAAGCTAACCATCACTGTTTGTGGAGTTAGGCTAAGCTAACCGTCGCTGTTTGTGGAGGAAGGCTAAGCTAACCATCACTGTTTGTGGAGTTAGGCTAAGCTAACCGTCGCTGTTTGTGGAGGAAGGCTAAGCTAACCGTCACTGTTTGTGGAGGAAGGCTAAGCTAACCATCACTGTTTGTGGAGTTAGGCTAAGCTAACCGTCTCTGTTTGTGGAGGAAGGCTAAGCTAACCGTCGCTGTTTGTGGAGTTAGGCTAAGCTAACCGTCGCTGTTTGTGGAGGAAGGCTAAGCTAACCGTCACTGTTTGTGAAGTCAGGCTAAGCTAACCATCACTGTTTGTGGAGTTAGGCTAAGCTAACCGTCACTGTTTGTGAAGTCAGGCTAAGCTAACCGTCGCTGTTTGTGGAGTTAGGCTAAGCTAACCGTCACTGTTTGTGAAGTCAGGCTAAGCTAACCGTCACTGTTTGTGAAGTCAGGCTAAGCTAACCATCACTGTTTGTGGAGTTAAGCTAAGCTAACCGTCGCTGTTTGTGGAGGAAGGCTAAGCTAACCGTCACTGTTTGTGAAGTCAGGCTAAGCTAACCATCACTGTTTGTGGAGTTAAGCTAAGCTAACCGTCGCTGTTTGTGGAGGAAGGCTAAGCTAACCATCACTGTTTGTGGAGTTAGGCTAAGCTAACCGTCACTGTTTGTGAAGTCAGGCTAAGCTAACCGTCGCTGTTTGTGGAGTTAAGCTAAGCTAACCGTCGCTGTTTGTGGAGTTAGGCTAAGCTAACCGTCACTGTTTGTGAAGTCAGGCTAAGCTAACCGTCACTGTTTGTGAAGTCAGGCTAAGCTAACCGTCACTGTTTGTGGAGTTAAGCTAAGCTAACCGTCGCTGTTTGTGGAGGAAGGCTAAGCTAACCATCACTGTTTGTGGAGGAAGGCTAAGCTAACCGTCTCTGTTTGTGAAGGAAGGCTAAGCTAACCGTCGCTGTTTGTGGAGTTAGGCTAAGCTAACCGTCGCTGTACCCAGTTTGACTGTTAATTCAGGGTTTGAACGTCACTCAGACTCTTACCAGCCGCAGCCAGAGGAACGTGGTGAGGATCTGCGTCTTCTCGTTCTGCAGGAGAGAGTATAAAAAGCTAAATCTGTACTTTATTGATAGTGAAATACTGGCTGCAGTAGAAGTACCAAACAACAACACTGAAAAAAAGCGACCACTGAGTTCCCTAGTAGAACTGCAGTGGAACCTCTTAGAACATTCAGGCTGCTTATTTACATTTTCCTAATGTTCCTAAAGTAACAGCTAAGATTAACAGTTAAAATAAAACTGAAAATTGGAATGAGATTCCAGTTACTGACTGCAGTTCCTACGCTGCAGTTTTCCTGTTTATTTTTTCTTGTAATTTCATTTCATTTCAATTTTATTTTTCTTTGTTTAGTTTTATGTACCAACCAATAATTCTACATTATAATTTTCCAGCCTCTCTTTATCTTTTGGAATTAAACAGGCTGTTTTTGTTACTGTGCCTTTAAGACTGATATATGCATATGAGCTCTGATTAATTGTCCTGCATTGTGCCGTATTCAAAACGCAGTGTAGGCATAGCTAAACTGTGAGCGCGTCAAAACTGCTGTAGGTTAAGTGGGCGTGGCTAAACCACTGTATGTAGAGTGGGCTCCACAGTGAGAGGAGTGACCAGCAGTAAAGCAGAACAGGAGCTGAACCAACACAGCAAAATGAGATTAAACCCAAAACAGATAATTACAAGCTAAATGTTAATGGCTAAAATGGGAAATGGAGATAAAAGCAGATGAATCGCTGATGTGCTTCACTAGAAGTGAAAATATTGGCATTTGAAAAGTATAAATCCATCAACGAGTACTGAAATCCATGGAACTGAGTTAATGGAGCTAGGTAGACCCCCCGAAATACCACCACCCACCCATCACCCTCATCACCCACCACTAATCACCCACCCCCAGCCCCCCTATTACCCACCCCCAACTCACCACCCCCAGCACGGCGTAGAGAGTGAAGGAGATGTTGGTGATAGTGGGGTTGCTCAGGTTAACGGCTGGTCTGAACGGTTTCCTTTCAAACACTTCCTGCAGAGAGTCGAACGAGGGTCCGCTGTCACCCGGCCGACACCTCAGCTCACACACACTCACAGAGGCTGAGGAACACACACACACACACACACACACACACACACACACACACACACACAGACGTATATTGTATGTATGTGCTGAAACATTGTGACTTCCTGCCTAATAAGCTGTTGGTCCTCGACCTGCTGGACATGGACTCTACAGGACCTCTGACGGTGTGCTGTGGTGTCTGGCACCGGAACGTTAGCAGATCCTTTAAGTCCTGTAAGTTGTGAGGTGAAGCTGCTGTGAACAGGACCTGTTGCTCCAGCACATCCCACAGATGCTCGATCGGACTGAGATGTGGGGAATTTGGAGGCCACGGCAACACCTTGAGCTCTTCGTTCTGGTCCTAGGCCTGCCTGAACAATGTGTGCAGGTCATTATGCTGCTGAAAGAGGCCACTACCCCCAGGGGGGGCAACACCATCACCATGGAAGGTGTACCTGGTCATCAACCATGTTTACAAGAAAGAAAGAAAGAATTGTTGAATTTAAATGATTTAAAAATTTAGAAAAAAATGATTTAAAAAAAGGAGTAACCATGTTGTTGTACCATATTTCATTCATATGGAGCCAATGTTCACGTTTGAATCAGGTAAATTTAAAGGAACCTTTAAGTAACTTTTTGTCAAACTGCTGTCCAGAGCAGAACGTCTCCCAGAGCATCACACTCCCTCCACCGGCTCGTCTTCTTCCCACAGTGCATTCTGGTCCATCACTTCTCCAGGTGAACGCTCACACATACCTGGCCATCAACGTGATGTAAAACAAAACGGGACTCACTGGACCAGGCGACCTTCTTCCATCGCTCCTAGGTCCAGCTCTGACGCTTAAGTGTCCACTGTAGGTGCTTTCGAAGGTGGACGGGTCAGCGTGGGTGCTCTGACCGTTCTGCAGCTCCGCAGCTCCATACGCAGCAGGATGAGATGCACTGTGTGCGGTTCCTACTGTAACCATCAGTAAACATTACTTTACCTTTGTAGCTCTTCCGTCGGTTCTGGCCAGGTGGGATTGCCTTGGTTTACCTCATGCATCAATGAGCCTCAGGCGCCCAACACTCTGTTGCTAGTTTGTGGTTTGTCCTCCTCGGTCCACTGTCAGTAGGTACTCACCACTGCTGACCGGGAGGCACAAAAGCCTCGCTGTTTCGGAGTTGCTTGTCTTAACACATCCAACATGGTGACTACGAGAACCGACCGTTCACTCACCATCTAGTATCTCCAGACCTTCAGCTGCACTGCTGTTACGAGATGATCAGCGTTACTCGCTTCTTCTGAAAGGGCTCGTCATGTTTTGCAGGTGTGTAGTTGATGTGAATATGATGCTAATACTGTACAATTCATTAGTGCTCAACAAATAATTAGCAGGATTTAAAAAATACTTCAGGAAATTTTAGGTCCAGAATAATAACAGAGCTGTAGATTATTATCATATTCATCATATCAGATAAATTATCAGTAAAGCTGTAAAGCATCACCAATGACGTGAGATTAAAATGATCATCCAGAATGAGATTATAATAAAACTGAGATTCAGAATGGCTGATTGAACAGTGCTGAATAATAATTACAATATTATTGTTTTTGCACATGAACAATTTATAGTTAAAGGCTATTTGTACTATATTATGTATCATTTAATGTACTATATAAGTTATTCATGAGTAAAATCACAAAAAATAACAACTGTTTCTTTGCAAAAGTCAATGTTTTCCATACATCTAAACAATGTTTATATATATATATATATATATATATATATATATATATATATATATATATATATATGTAATGATATGATGATCTAAATGAGTTTTCTGATTGTTATTGATGAATTAGTGTTTATACTTTCTTCATTCTGTTGGTGTTAATCTCATACTTTTATAACATCATCATTAAAATACACAAATAATTAATTCTAAATCTGATTACAGAACAGTGATATAACAGCAGCTACACTTTACCACATTCATATTTATATAATAAAGTTATGAGTTACATCTTTATATGACAGTGAGTTAAATCTGCTGTAGAAACTCTTACAGGAACACAAACATCTCTGTAACGAAGTGAACAGATGAAAATGAAGAAATCAGAACAGCTTTAATTAGAATGAATTAAAGGTCATTTAGTCAGGAGGAGTTAATAAAGAGACAAATAATTAACCTGGAATAATAAGATTCTTGTGCTGTTCAGCTAAAAGATTAAACATGAATATAACTGTAACTGTAATACTGAGATATTTATTACTGTCTGTTTACCTGTGAGGAGAATCAACCCTGCAGGTAGAAGGAGAGCCTGGAGTCGCCCCATAATGCCCTGCGGTTGATCTGGCTCAGCCGCTGAGGAGCACAGTGAGCGTCTCTCAGGATCTTCATCTTTTAAAGCTGTTTTTTAGCACCTGTGATGATCAGTCAGCCGCTCTGTTTGTGTCTCAGTGTCGATTCGGCTGTTTTTCCCCGAACAGAGAACTTTAACACCTTTAATTAATTAATGAGAAACGAGCCACAGTCTGATCAGCTGATCCTCACGCATCACTTCCTGTCCTTTAGAGAATATATATGTTTATTTTTAGAGTTTCGCATGAACTCATAACGAGTCCTAAAGATCATTTCTCTACTTCACTTTTTCAATAAATTGACTCTCGGGTCATTTTAATTTATTATTTAAAAGAAATTAATATATTAAAACATCCAACCAAATATCCATCACTAAACTCAGAAACTGCCTTAGCATTCATATTTGATTAAACTGTAAATAACGCAGATTATTGTTGTTATATCAGTTTTACAGCACTGTTATAAACAGTTTTATAAAGGAGACGCTTTTCAGAGCTCAGAGTTATTTGTGTAAAACTGAAGCTGATGTTTTTGTTTCATTATTAAAGTTGTGAGTTTGTGATTTTAACATAGTTATTGGTGGTTTTAAAACTCTAGCACACTCGCTGTGTGTGGGGGGAGGGTGGGGGTGCTGTGGTGAAGAGTCAGTGACGGAAAGTATACCCTAATTCTGTTTGGTGTTGATTGGTTCTGTGTGGTTCTGTTTGATTCTGATTGGTTCCAATTAGTTGAAGTGATTACTTTGATCCCAGTTTCTTCCAGTAAAGCCCCCCAACTGAAACCCAACAAAGGAAACACAAGAGAACAGATGTTTCTCAGCATAAATGATCAGCATTGTTCTTTATTAGTCAGTCAGTAGAGCATAAATAAAGAACCTTACAGCAAACAGCATAAACAGATAAATAAAAGTAGAGAAACCATGGAAATGAGTGTAGTGTAACTATAGAAAGGGGTGTAGTGTAATCATGGAAAGGGGTGTAGTGTAACCATGGAAAGGGGTGTAGTGTAACCATGGAAATGAGTGTAGTGTAACCATGGAAAGGGGTATAGTGTAACTATGGAAAGGGGTGTAGTGTAACCATGGAAAGGAGTGTAGTGTAACCATGGAAATGAGTGTAGTGTAACCATGGAAATGAGTGTAATGTAACCATGGAAAGGGGCGTAGTGTAACTATGGAAAGGGGTGTAGTGTAACCATGGAAAGGGGTGTAGTGTAACCATGGAAAGGGGTGTAGTGTAACTATGGAAAGGGGTGTAGTGTAACTATGGAAAGGGGTGTAGTGTAACAATGGAAATGAGTGTAGTGTAACCATAGAAAGGGGTGTAGTGTAAACATAGAAAGGGGTGTAGTGTAACCATAGAAAGGGGTGTAGTGTAACCATGGAAATGGGTGTAGTGTAACCATGGAAAGGGGTGTAGTGTAACTATGGAAAGGGGTGTAGTGTAACCATGGAAAGGGGTGTAGTGTAACCATAGAAAGGGGTGTAGTGTAACCATGGAAAGGGGTGTAGTGTAACCATAGAAAGGGGTGTAGTGTAACCATAGAAAGGGGTGTAGTGTAACCATGGAAAGGGGTGTAGTGTAACTATGGAAAGGGGTGTAGTGTAACCATGGAAAGGGGTGTAGTGTAACCATAGAAAGGGGTGTAGTGTAACTATGGAAAGGGGTGTAGTGTAACCATGGAAAGGGGTGTAGTGTAACTATGGAAAGGGGTGTAGTGTAACCATAGAAAGGGGTGTAGTGTAACCATGGAAAGGGGTGTAGTGTAACCATGGAAAGGGGTGTAGTGTAACTATGGAAAGGGGTGTAGTGTAACTATGGAAAGGGGTGTAGTGTAACCATAGAAAGGGGTGTAGTGTAAGTATGGAAAGGGGTGTAGTGTAACTATGTAAATGGGTGTAGCGTAACCATGGAAAGGGGTGTAGTGTAACTATAGAAAGGGGTGTAGTGTAACTATGGAAAGGGGTGTAGTGTAACTATGGAAAGGGGTGTAGTGTAACCATAGAAAGGGGTGTAGTGTAACTATGGAAAGGGGTGTAGTGTAACCATAGAAAGGGGTGTAGTGTAAGTATGGAAAGGGGTGTAGTGTAACTATGGAAAGGGGTGTAGTGTAACCATGGAAAGGGGTGTAGTGTAACCATAGAAAGGGGTGTAGTGTAACTATGGAAAGGGGTGTAGTGTAACCATGGAAAGGGGTGTAGTGTAACCATAGAAAGGGGTGTAGTGTAACTATGGAAAGGGGTGTAGTATAACCATGGAAAGGGGTGTAGTGTAAGTATGGAAAGGGGTGTAGTGTAACTATGTAAATGGGTGTAGCGTAACTATGGAAATGAGTTTGGTGTAACCATGGGAACAGCTCGTACTGCAGTATGAAGACTGTAAATTCTATGTTTGGCTGTGTTTTCTGTACCAGCTCAGCCACAGGATGAGGATGATGATGAAGCTGATGGTGATGAAGATGAAGTAGAGGATGAAGAGCATCCGGTCGATGACCAGGCCCAGATGAATCCACTCCTCTGTTCGCTCATCCGTCTTCAGGTGATCCTCCACCTTCAGCCGGATGGAGAACAAATCTCTGCTCACGTTCCTCAGTTCCTGCAGCAGCTCTGGATCGGCCCTCTCTCTCTTTCTTCTCTCTCTCTCCAGAGCTGTGTCTCCCGTGTCTCCAGTGTCTCCTGTGTCTCCAATGTCTCCCGTGTCTCCCGTGTCACCCGTGTCTTCTGTTCTGTCAGACTGTGTTGAGAGTTCTCGGCTGTTTTCTGTTGGAGTGAAATCAGATGATTTATTAAAGCCCCACAAGTTCCAGCAATTTAAACAACATTAGAGGATAACTGTGTTTCTGAAAATTGACGATAATGCAGTAATGTGTAAAAGCTTATGCTCTAGTATCATTCAACACATGTAATTCATAATTCTGTGTTGCGAATGGTTTTATAGTAATGAATTTATTAGTTGTTCCCATCAGGTTTAACGTCATTTTAAATATTGAGTTTAACTGTTTAAAAACTGAACTGAAACATTAACTGAGTATAAAAAACAGCACTAACGATAATAATATTACACTGTAACTGGATGATTAATCAATAATGTCAGAATGATGTTATTCTGTAAGCAGATAAACTGTCTTATTAACTATTACTGAGTATTTAAGATGCAGAGTTCGATGGGAGAAAATTTAAAACTATAACTGAAGTTAAGTTTGTATTGACCCGTTAACTGTGTCACTGTTTTTACCGTCAGGTTTGGAGTTTTTATTCAGGCAGACGAGCCGAGCGCCGCACTGCAGCAGAACTTTGAGCCAGAGCGGTAACCGCGGGTAACCAGCAGAACTGGACAGCAGGTTAGTCACTAATATCGTCTCTAATAGACTCCCCACCATCAGCGCCAAACACACCGAGAAAAACACATCTGCACGCAAACAAACACACAGTGAACAAACAAACACATAGTGAACAAACAAACACAAAGTAAACAAATAAACAAACACAGTAAACAAACAGTGAACAAACAAACGCACAGTAAACAAACACAGTGAACAAACAAACACACAGAAAACAAACAAACAAGCACACAGTGAACAAACACACAGTGAACAAACACAGTAAACAAACAAACACACAGTGAACAAACAAACACACAGTAAACAAACAAACAGTAAACAAACAAACACACAGTGAACAAACACACAGTGAACACAGTAAACAAACACACAGTGAACAAACAAACACAGTAAACAAACACAGTGAACAAACAAACACACAGTAAACAAACACACAAGCACACAGTGAACAAACACACAGTGAACAAACAAACACAGTAAAAAAACAAACACAGTGAACAAACAGTAAACAAACAAACACACAGTGAACAAACACAGTGAACAAACACAGTAAACAAACAAACACAGTGAACAAACAAACACACAGTAAACAAACACAGTAAACAAACAAACACACAGTAAACAAACACAGTAAACAAACAAACACACAGTAAACAAACAAACACACAGTGAACAAACACACAGTAAACAAACACAGTAAACAAACAAACACACAGTAAACAAACACACAGTAAACAAACACACAGTAAACAAACAAACACACAGTAATGTTGATAATTCTGTAAAGTGACCTTAAATGCAGCATGAGCGGAACCGAAGTGCAGGAACTGCTAACTGTCTGACTGACATTCCAAAATCAGTGCAGTTAAACTGTCACTTCCTGATCAGATCAGTAAATACAGCATCTTTGCACCCCTACAGAAATGCATGATGGGTATTTGTGCCGTACTGATGAGCGGGATGTTGTTTCCTGTGACGGGCAGCAGGTCGTTCATCAGCAGCAGGAAGACGGTGTAGCCCAGGATGAGGGTCATCTTGAAGGTCGAGCGGTCCACGTGCTGAAGGGGCAGCAGGAAGCTGAAGACGTCCAGAGCGACGAGGAAGCAGCTGGGCAGCAGCAGGTTCACCACATACACGGCCGCCTTCCGCCTCAGAACTATCTGACCAACAGACAAGGACCAGTCACTGACGCTGATTACTCAATAACTGCGGTCAGTTAGTCGACAACCTTTTCTATATTCTGCAACCTACATTGTTTAATACTCCTCTAAATATTTATGAATATCATCCGTTTTTAAAGTGCACTAACATGGAAGACGAGGCCGTCCCACTGATCCTGAAGGCTGAGGTTTACATCCACTTCCAACTTTTCAGGAATGATTCCAATCAGCTCCCACTCTCCGTTCGTTCCTAGGGTTTCCAGAGAATTCTCAAATACGTTCAGCGCAGCATCAGCGAAAGATAACTGGACATCAGACACTGTTCAAACAAAACATCAGAGGAGCAGTTACTCTTCCTCACTTCCTTTACTTCAGTACAGTGCTGATGGATTAGTGATCTACTGTTTCCTCGTTTCACCTCAATCCTTAAAGGGGAATTTCTCCATAATTCAGTGTGTGAGATGTAAACAGAAGGATTCAGAGTGGTTTGGTGTGAAATGGCTCAGATGTCTTTACAGTGGTGGTGATAGGAACCAGGGGTCGCCATGACTACAACACAGATATAGACATTTTATTTACTATCCAGAACCACCAGTGAACCTACACGAGTCTTCTGAGTTTATATGGAATGTTGATGATGGAAAATAGTGGAAAATCTGAAATAATAAGTTTTCTTTGGGGACTATTTTGCCTCACAGCGCCCTGCATGTATCCCTCCACCATGAATGGAGTTTAAGTTCTCTAAACTCTCATAAAACAGTGTCTCAGTCATCAGGCAGTGAATTCATAACCATTTCATGTAGGAACTTTCTGTGAGGGAGCTTTTAGAGGTGGACATCTGGTTCCTATCACCACCACTGTAATTTAACAACATTTGTAACAACATCTATTTCTCTGTTCTGGGTTCAGTTTGGTTCTGCTGAGCTGGTTCAGCTGCTGTTCTCGTCACTCCCCTCACTTTGGAGCTTCAGCGTTTTATTTTAGACCAAAAATAGAAATATAGAGTTTAATAAACAGATGCCCAGATTCTTATTTTCCACTCCACCTTAAACAGGGCAGCTGTTACATTCTGGTTCTGCTGTTTAAGGTGGAATGGGAAGTTCTAAAGAGAAGCCAGTTTAGCCACATAGTTTGTGTGCTGAGAGATGCTGGATGTTCTGAGATTTTCCCCTGTGTTTGAGCTCACTGGTGTGCAGGTAGGAGTTGAAGGTGTAGGAGCAGTTCTGGATGTCGAAGGGAAACGTGTAGATGTCCAGATTACACGAGCTGATCACATGGAAGGGCAGAGCGTCCGTCACATGGCCTGTGTGGTTCACGTAGACGTAAAACGTCGCTGGAACTTTGTTTTCATCCATACTGCAGAATCAGAACAGTGGGGTACAGACAGTTATTACAGATTAATAAACAGGTCATACTGTAATATACGCATATATTAGGTTTGTAAATGTACAGATTAACCAATAAATAAGTAATTATTCGACCAACATTATCAGTTTAAGGGTTAATTTAATTTGATATCAGTTTCAGTGAAGAACAGATCGTTTGAAATGGTTTATTATTCAAGTTGTGGAACGTTTTTGAACTGGACACATGAGGGTGCTGTAGGAGATTCTGTGGCTGTTTGGTCCATGTTCTCCAAGAGAACGTGTGGAGAACCTTGATGCGAGGAAATCACACAATTATAGAAAAGGACGTGGTGGACCCTGAGCTAAATCTAGAACCGCTCATGGTGTTTATGTTTTAACTTAGTAACGAGTGATAATTAGAACCTTTGGTAGAACACCATTTCATATTCCAGTCATTTCATCAACGTTTTAGTTTTAGCTCAAATACAGTCGTGAGCCCCAATCAAATTATGTTTTGTCGATTTCATAAGTGTAAGTAAGTGACCACGCCCTCTACGAACACACTGCAATATCAGACTTTTCTGCAAATTTGTTTTATTTATTTATTTATTTATTTATAGAGCACTTTTCATATTGGTGGCAGCTTGAAGTGTTAAGTATGCAATTTCTATGTATTTCCTGATTTAGAAAAGAGCACTAAAAAAAGTATAAAATATAAAATGAGCCATAATTTAATAACGTATAAAATTTTGCACCGGCCACTCGGGCCGTAAAGCCAATAAATCTCATGGCCAAAAATAAAAATGTATCATTTTGTTTGTCGTTTACAGTCATGGGTAAAAGTTTGAACAGTCCCAGTCAAAATATATGTTTTATTAATTTTCTAATTGACATTAAATTGACACGTCCTCCACAGATTATTGACACGTCCTCCACAGTTATTTGCTGAGTTTCACATCTGAAAAAAATATAAAACAGAAAATGTACCATAACTTTTGCACAGGCCACATTTTATGCTTTATTTTTATTATTTTGTTTTCCAGTGTGTTAAATTCAGTAAATAAACAATGTGTATTAGTGCGCAGTAGTGAGTCTGTAGAGGACGTGTAACTTATTTGCACTCAGAACATCAATAATTACATGGGCGCTCAAACTTTTGCACATGGCTGTAGTCATGAATATATTAGAGCTTTTCAGTTTGAAGAGAACCCGGTTCTTGTGTGAGGTTTGTTTAATTTGGTTTTGGGCGTTTATTTATTTACATGTTGACGTCTGGTTCCACCTGTCAGTCCACAGCGATCAGCTTTATTATTGATATTTTGTGGGTAAACGATTAATTGCAGATTGGTGGTGGTCAGTTATCGGTAGGTTTAAATAAGAACCTAAATCTGTGACGTTACAGACGCTTTAACTCACAACTCATTAATGACGATGTCAGGGATCCACACTGAAGTTCTGGGCAGTGAGATCCGCTCGGTTCCGCACTCAGAGGGGTCCCAACTCAGACCCTCCACATTCCAGGACTGCACACACAACACATTATAACACTCATACAACCCCCTCACACACACACACACACCTTCAGAGAGACTCACAATTATATTCACACCAGTTATATAAACAGTTTTTATCTGAATGTTATACACTGACCAGTCACTTCATTAAGTCCACCTCCTTGTTTCTACACTCATTGTCCATTTTATCAGCTCCACTGACCATATAGTTTCACTTTGTAGTTCTACAGTTACAGACTGTAGTCCATCTGTTTCTCTGATACTTTGTTAGCCCCCTTTTACCCTGTTCTTCAGTGGTCAGGACCCCCATGGACCCTCACAGAGCAGGTACTATTTGGGTGGTGGATCATTCTCAGCACTGCAGTAACACTGACGTGGTGGTGGTGTGTTAGTGTGTGTTGTGCTGGACTGAGTGGATCAGACACAGCAGTGCTGCTGGAGTTTTTAACCACTGTGTCCACTCACTGTCCACTCTATTAGACACTCCTACCTTGTCGGTCCACCTTGTAGATGTAAAGTCAGAGACGATAGCTCATCTGCTGCTGCACAGTCTGTGTTGGTCATCCTCTAGTCCTTCATCAGTGGTCACAGGACGCTGCCCACAGGACGCTGTTGGCTGGATATTTTTGGTTGGTGGACTATTCTCAGTCCAGCAGTGACACTGAGGTGTTTAAAAACTCCAGCAGCACTGCTGTGTCTGATCCACTCAGACCAGCACAACACACACTAACACACCACCACCACGTCAGTGTTACAGCAGTGCTGAGAATGATCCACCACCCAAATACCTGCTCTGTGGGGGTCCATGGGGGTCCTGACCACTGAAGAACAGTGTAGCCAAGTATGCAGAGAAGCAGATGGACTACAGTCTGTAACTGTAGAACTACAGAGTGAAACTATATGGTCAGTGAAGCTCATAAGGTGGACAATGAGTGTAGAAAGAAGGTGGTGGACTTACTGAAGAGACTAATTGTGTTTATGTGATATTATAAATAATGACTGTGTGAAATGTAACTGATTCTCTCTGCTGTGAAGATCCTCACCAGGTAGAGCCAAATGAACATCTCCAGAACTTGGCCTTTTTCATGCTGAAGGAGAAACAGAGTTTATGTCATTATGAAATGATAATGAGGTAATAATACAGTAATAACAGAGTTTTTTACTGACGACTCCTAAAATGCCATAGATATAGAAGTCGAGGGTGATCACTGTGGGGGTCTGCAGGCTGATCACGGGCCGAACTTCAGTTCTGTAGAGCACAGTGTCCTTCAGAGCGGTCAGCAAGGCCTGGGCGGTCGGCTCTGAGCAGTTCACAGACTCCACAGGGTGGGGGGGCAGCACTGAGACACGGGGGAGGAATAATCAGTCTTTAATTAACGTTCACTGAGAAACACTTTATTTATAAACCTCAACACGGAAATTTACAGTTTCAGTCCTGAACACTTTAAAGAACTTTAAGATTGTTTTTCTATTTTGCTATATTATAATTAATATTAGCTTTAATAGAGAAATAAAAATAAAAAAAAACATAAAAACATAAAAAGATTTATGTCTAAAACTGTTATGAATTAATATACAGCAACATCTGAAGAGCAGTTTGTTTGTCATTTGTTTGTATTATTTATAGTTATTAATTTTAAAAGACACTTATTGACCAGATTATAATTAGAATTTTATATGAAACAAGATTGATTTTATATTACTGAATGCAATTATATGATTTTTATTTATGGGCTGTTTTAAAGGCTGTAATTCCATCACTTTTTTTAGTTTTTTTAAAAAATGAAACTGTTCCATTAGAAATAATTCAAACTCTAATAAATGATTAATGAAAAGATACACTTCTGTAAATAGTCAGTGTTTAATGTTCTTACAGTTCAGGATGAAGCAGATGATGATGATGATGATGAAGCTGAGCTCCGAGTGTTTAACCTGCAAACAGCGCTTAGAATTAAACGATATTCAGCCAATAATTAATAATAAGCTGATTAATGAGAGTCTCAGTGTAATAATCAAACGCTGAAGTCTGATCACAGGAACAACCTGCAGATTTTCAGCTGCTGTTTATCAATACATTAAGAAAAAAACAAACATGGAGTTCAGTCAGCAACAAACAAACAAACAAACAATCAACAAATACAAACATTTTTTTTACCTGAGACATGTTCCCAGTGGCGCTGCTCTCAGAGAAGAATAAACCCAAACAAATAAACGAGCGGCTTTTTTTCTGGACGTCAGTGAGTTTAAATATTCGCAGCTGATTTGCATAAACAAAGTCAGAGAGCGTGTTTATCACAGCAGAACGAGAGAAACAGCAAATCACAACATACAGACGTGCAAAACAGCAACAAACATGCAAAGTGTGACAGTGTGTGGAGTCTCCTCAGAGCAGATGCTGCGGTCAGTAGGCTGGTGGTCACTGAGCTGGTGGTCAGTGAGCTGGTGGTCAGCTGCTGATTTTCATCTTCAGTAACTCAGTAAACTCAGTAAATCTTCTCTGAATGAACAACAAGATCTTCTTCTCTGTTATAATCAGTCTCTGCACTGCGGCAAACAAAATAGAGGCACTAAAGGGTTGTTGGAGTGACATCATAGAAGAACCATTCCTGGTTCCCTAAAAGAACCCTTCAGTGGGTGGTTATCTGATCAGATTAACTGTATAATTGAACTATAAATAATTAGATTACTGTATAATTGAGCTATACATTGCGTTCTGAGAGTCTTCAGAACCTTTCACTGTTTACATGTTGTTTTGTTGCAGCCTCGTGTTTTTCCCATCATTCCGCACTCACAGAATTTTGGAAATATTTGCAACTTCATTGAAAAGGAAACACTAAAATATTGCACTGTCACAAGTATTCAGACCCTTACCATATGAAGTATTTTTTGAAGTAGAGTTAGGGTTAGGGTTAGCCACTTTTACAGAGCAGCATGATGCTGCCACCACCATGCTTCATTGTAGGGATGGTATTGGGCAGGTGATGAGCAGCGCCTGGTTTCCTCCAGACATAATGCTTAGAACTGAGGCCAAACAGTTCAATCTTGGTTTCATCAGACCAGAGAATCTTGTTTCTCATGGTCTGAAAGTCCTTTAGGTGCTTTCACGTGTCTTTTACTGAGGAGAGGCTTCTGTCTGGTCACTCTGCCATAAAGCCCAGATTGATGGAGTGCTGCAGTGATGGCTGACCTTCTGCACTGTAAATCTCACTGCACATCTTAATGAAAGAATTAAGTTTACACACCTTAAATACTGCAGAAATTTGGAGTAACTTAATCTGAAAAATTCAAATTAACTCAAAAATGAATTGTTGAGATAGTAACTAGTCATTTTGAGTAGGATTGTTTTTTCATCATATTTTGAGTTGAGCTAACTTTATTTAAATGTATTATATTCACTATTGTTATTTAACTTGATTTTACATGCAAATACAAACAGGGCAATAGTGGGTTGTTTTTAAAGTCTGTTAATAATTTAGTGTGGCTTAATGTGACAGACGGCATAAATGTTTACATTTAAATAATTTGGACTTTCGTGCTTTTTCCTAACTTTATTTTGATGATTTCAGACTCAAACGGATCTTTGAGTTGAACTTATTGCAGTTTAGTTTCGACTCTCAGCTTTACTTCATAAATGTTTGGTCAATGAAACCTTAGTTAAACTCACATCATTCCTTGTCTCTTCACCATCTGTGTGTTGTCATTCTCCCTCGTGTCGACTAGATTAATAAACGTTTGTGATTCATGCCAATCAGTGTGGATCAAAAATGAGTGTTGAAGACGCTGAGTTACTGAGTTCCTCTCTGCTGATTGTGGTTCTGTTGTGGTTAAAAGCTACAGAAACTACATCGGCACTCTGGACTGAGCTGTCAGCGTTTGGCAAGGTGGTCTGAAGTAACATTAAGTTGAACAAGACATTGTTACAAACGTCTATGATCATATCTCTGCAATACAACATGAATTTGTTAAAATGATAGTCTAGTTTAGCCCAGTAGTGAATTTAATTTACAATTACTTAATTATACTGAGTTAGTAAAGCTTAAACATAAATCCCAAATACTCAATCATTTTAATATCAACAAAACAAATGCAGTTAGTACAATTTACTCAGTTTACTTAAGTGTAAATTAGTTATTGAATATTGAATCATTTGAGTTGATTTAACTCATCAGGTTTTACAGTGTGGAAGTTTCTCCCATCTGCGCGCAGCATCTTTAGAGCTCAGTCCCCGATTACTTAGTTTGGTGGGGCGGCCAGCTCTAGGGAGAGTCCTGGTTGTTCCAAACGTCTTCCATTTAAGTATTATGGAGGTCGCTGTGCTCTTGAGAACTTTCAGTGCAGCAGAAATCCAGATCTGACCTCCACACAGTCCTGTGTCTGAGCTCTACAGGCAATTCTTTCCTCTCATGGACAGATGTGTGTTTCCCAAATGATGTCCAATCAAGTGAATTTACCACAGGTGGACTCCAGTCAGGGTGTAGAAACATCTCAAAGATGTTTGATAGACATGGAAGACCCCCAGAGCTAAATTTTAAGTGTCATAGTAAAGGGTCTGAACACTTACGTCCAATTTTTAGTTTTTCCTTTTTTAATAAATTTGTAAAAATTCTGTTTTCACTTTGTCATTATGGAGTATTGAGTGCTGATTGATGGGGAAAACTTGATTTCTTATTTTAGCTCAAGGCCTCAACATACCAAACTGTGAAAAAGGTAAAAGGTAAAAGGGCCTGAAGACTTTCTGAATGCAGTGTCAATAATCAGATTACTGTATAAACGACTGTATAAATGATCAGATTTACACCATTAATGTCAGTGTTGTAGATGTTGATGATACAACAATAAACAGCACAGAGAGAAAAATGAGAAAAATGTATGTGTGAGCTGTTAGCAGGTGTTGTGTGTTTGAGTGTGTGTGTGTGTGAGTGTGTGTGTGTGTGTGTGTGTGTGTGAGTGTGTGTGTGTGTGTGTGTGTGTGTGTGAGTGTGTGTGTGTGTGTGTGTGTGTGTGTTGTAGAGAATCATTTGAGTTGCAAATTGTGAAATGCAAATATTTGTATCAAACATTATATCGATCTGCTGATTATTTGCATTGTGTGTGTGTGTGATTGTGTGTGTGTGTGTGTGTGCGTGTGTGTGTGTATATGTGTGTGTGTGTGTGCGTATGATGCCACAGTGAATACCTACACAGAATGAAGTGTCTGTCAGTGTAAATGAGTGTAATGAACCTTAATAGTTAAATCATTAAATCTATCTGATGTTAATGAAGGTTGTTATCTCGCTCTGCTACATCAGTGATCTCTGATCGAGCAGCGCTGCAGTGGAGGTTTAGTTCCCCGTCAGAAAAGCTCTTCTGTACAGCTGTGAGTAAAGTAGGTTTCATAGTTTTGATCCTCATCTGTCTCTTTCAGCAGCAGCGCAGCGACAGCAGGAATCACATCCAAGGCTGACGCATCTGAGGAGCTCACGCTTCCGGTTTTCCGTCTTGTTGGAGTCGTTTGATTGGCAGGTTGAGCTGTAGCTGAATGTCCTCTAAAGCCAGAAAGACACTGTGTGATGTTAGAGATCTTGTTCTTTGGTGACTCTCACTGTCCGTTTGAATAGACCATCGTGTTCAGACAAAGCTACGATTTATAAACTCACACTGTACGAAGATGCTGGAAACACCCATAAGCACCGGAGAATAAGACGACACCTAAAATCATGAACCAGGAACCTTTAAATTTTACATCAAAGAGGTTAACCTTCAAATAGGAAACAAAACTCTGAGTAATCTCAGCAACTCAGAGGCCAAAAACTCCATAATCCTGATTCTGATCTCACACTGAATGTCCTTTTATTGACACATTGGTATTTATCTGTATTTGTATTTGTTTTTCTTTAATAAATGTAATAACTTTTAAAACCCTGCTGTGAACAGATGTAAATTAGCGTTCCTCTATAAACACAAAACACAGTACAACTGAAGGTTGAGGATAATTATATGGTGCAGTTTCAATGATGCTGTTTCTTACACACAGATACTCACTTATCTCTTCATTAGTCATTATTAGTCATTATTCTTTATTGTATTTATTGGATTTGTCTCTTAGTTTAATGCTTGTTACCAGTCTGTGTTTGTCTGGTCTGTTCAGTGTGTTGATGTCCTACATGTGAGACTCAGCACGACTGATTCCTCGTATGTGTGACACACTCAGTGAAATAAAGCGATTCAGATTCTGCGAAGTTCTGAACTTACAGTAGCTTCTGTTTAGACTTTGCAGGGAGGCCAGTGAAGAGAGAGTTACAGTAATCAATACGAGACACAGTGAAGGCAAATCTTGAGCATCGTTATTAGTCAGGAACAGATGAAGACGAGCTGTGTAACGTAAGAACGGCGTCTCAGTTAGGGACTTAAAATGTGCGAAATTAAGTGACGGTTCAAGTAAAACACCAAGATTTCTGATGGCAGGTGCAGATTTAACAAGCACAACATCAATACTGACAGAGAAACTGGATGATTTAGATTTGGAGCCGACCAGTAAAACTACAGTTTTATCAGTGTTTAACAGGAGAAAGTTGGTTACAGTCGGTTGGTGCTTTGGGAGGGGAGTCTGGTGTGGGGCGGTGAGATATAACTGAATATCATCTGCATAGCAGTGAAAGTTAAGGCCTGTCTAATCTGGCAAAGGGGTAAGAGGTAGATTAGGAAAAGAAGGGGTCCAAGAACTGAACCCTGAAGAACACCACATTAATAAACAAATCAATTATTATTAGTATTATTCAAGGACAGAAGTGTTTTATTTTTTCCACTCCAGAATACATTAAATATCCTCCATACAGTAGAAACATTATAGTATATACATTATTCTTAATGCTTCCAAACACTACAATGAATATGTAATGCAATTGTGTTTATTACTGTGTTATTACTGTGCTGGGCTCTGAGAGCAGATGCCCTTCAGACAGGCCTCACAGTGCAGTCTCTCATGCGGACCTTCGATTCTGCCGTCAAAACGTAAGTTCCTGTTGGACTCTGGCGGTTCCTCCCCGTAGCACCTGATCCTGATCTTCTCCATCAGCTTCTCCACCATCACGTCGATGTTCTCCACAGTGAAGCTGGGCTCCTCCATCCTCGCTGCCGAGCATCTCCGGCACTTCTGCTTAAAGCGCCTCACTCTCACCGTGCCGCGACGGAGGGACGACTCACGGGAGAAGTGGAAGAGAACCTGCACTTGCTTCGACGGCCACGAGCGCCGGCACAGAGAACAGCGGAACCTGCGGGAGGGGGTGGAGCTCAGTCAAGAAGCTGGACAGGTAAACATCATACATCATTAATATAAATAAAAGCTCTTTCTCATAACTCTCAGAGTTCACTGGACTCAATCAGCCAACACAGATCTGCATAATAAACATCAAAAAGCATAAACAGTGTGAAGATTATTACACAGCTCTGAAAAATAATAAAGCAGACCAAACTGACCAAACAGACCAAACTGACCAAACAGAACAAACAGACCAAACTGACCAAACAGATCAAACAGACCAAACAGACCAAACAGAACAAACAGACCAAACAGATCAAACTGACCAAACAGAACAAACAGATCAAACTGACCAAACAGAACAAAAAGACCAAACAGACCAAACAGAACAAACAGACCAAACAGAACAAACTGACCAAACAGAACAAACAGAACAAACAGACCAAACAGAACAAACTGACCAAACAGATCAAACAGAACAAACAGACCAAACAGAACAAACTGACCAAACAGAACAAACAGAACAAACAGATCAAACTGACCAAACAGAACAAACAGATCAAACAGACCAAACAGAACAAACAGACCAAACAGATCAAACAGACCAAACAGAACAAACAGATCAAACAGACCAAACAGACCAAACAGATCAAACTGACCAAACAGACCAAACAGATCAAACTGACCAAACAGAACAAAAAGACCAAACAGACCAAACAGATCAAACTGACCAAACAGAACAAACAGATCAAACAGACCAAACAGATCAAACTGACCAAACAGAACAAACAGATCAAACAGATCAAACAGACCAAACAGATCAAACTGACCAAACAGATCAAACTGACCAAACAGCGTGATACATTTTTCATTCTGCAGCATAAAGTTTTGTATCTATGAGCAACAAAGATGAGCAACTCCAAATGATAAATATATTTACCTTCTTGATTCCCAGAGAAAAAATATAGTTATTTTACCATTTAATCTCAAAATCATTGTAGATACTGAATAATTCATAATAAACACTGAATAATTCATAGTAGATACTGAATAATTCATCCTTCATTCTTTCTTCTTCTGGTTCTCATGGTTCTGTATGTAACCCCTGCCTTTACTGAGGAACCCTTTTAGAACCCATTCTGAAGGTGCAGCTGTATCTTACTGAGCATAGGAGTTTCTGATGTACTGGTTCCAGCCTCGCTGAGTTCGGCCCGGCTCGATGGAGTCATTCAGCTCCAGAGTCCACTCATCTCCGTCCAGCCCAGCAGCCCGGTCCCGAAAAACCCTGACCCACAGCTCCATCTCTCTCTCTCCCTCTCTCTCTCTCTCTGTTCCGCTTTATTGCTGTATTTGACAGGCAGCAGCTTCAGAAACGAAACTGAAACTCAGCACTTCAGCAGAAAGAAACTGTAAACAAACTGTAAACACACTGTAAACACACTGTAAACTCACTGTAAACACACTGTAAACTCACTGTAAACACACTGTAAACACAGAGCAGCTTCAGCATGTAACTTTCCTCTTTATCTAAACTCTTATTTTCTCTCTTTTCTCTTAATTTAATTCTGTTTAACTTGAATAAAACAGTCAAACTGCTCGTTTCCACTTTAGGGACATTTTTGAACCACAAAATATTTTTGGTGTATTTGGGTTCTGCAGCGACCCACTGACAGGATTAACGCTGGATTATTCTGTTCTGCTGTAAACAGTTTCAGATGTTCCAGATAAGGCTGCAGGTTCCCCTACAGAAAAGCTCAGAAAACGAAACTTTGACTCTGAGTTTCTCGGTTTGTGTGTGACGGAATAAATGAGTGTCAGAATAGAAACTGAACTGAGAGCTAAAAACAGAGACAGTGTGCGCCCCCTGCAGGATGACTAGAGCAGCTTTCATTCTTTAGGTCACCTCTCACCACAAACATTACTGTTTTAATGCAGGTTTAATGATGTATTTCTCTGGGGCTCAAGCAGCAGATTTCATACAGCAGCGAATTAAAAAAAGGAGTTGAAATGGAGGAACAAAAATATGAATAAATGAATACATAAATAACACAAAAGTTAAAAATGAATTAATAAATGAACTAGGGATATAATAATAATATACATTTATTTTATTAATTTCTACATTGTATAGTGTGCAAAGTACATCTGTTATTTCTTTACAAATTTACTGTAAATTTGTACAAATTTATGGTAAATTTAATCAGAGAGAAAGCAGTGTGTTTGTTTACTCTGTGTGTGTTTACTCAGTGTGTTTGTTTACTCCCCTCTGAGGGGAGCTTTATCACTCTAAACGGTCTCGGAGTCGGGGCAAGCCGCTCTGAGGGGAACTTTATGACTCTAAACGGTCTCGGAATCGGGGCTAGTCACTCTGTCGGGGCTAGCCGCTCTGAGGGGAGCTTTATGACTCTAAACGGTCTCAGAGTCGGGGCTAGCCGCTCTGAGGGGAGCTTAATCACTCTAAACGGACTCGGAGTCGGGGCTAGCCGCTCTGAGGGGAACTTTATCCCTCTAAACAGTCTCGGAGTCGGGGCTAGGCGCTCTGAGGGGAACTTTATGACTCTAAACGGTCTCGGAGTCGGGGCTAGGCGCTCTGAGGGGAACTTTATGACTCTAAACGGTCTCAGAGTCGGGGCTAGCCGCTCTGAGGGAACTTTATCCCTCTAAACGGTCTCAGAGTCGGGCCTAGCCGCTCTGAGGGAACTTTATGACTCTAAACGGTCTCGGAGTCGGGCCTAGCCGCTCTGTGGGAACTTTATGACTCTAAACGGTCTCGGAGTCGGGCCTAGCCGCTCTGAGGGAACTTTATGACTCTAAACGGTCTCGGAGTCGGGCCTAGCCGCTCTGAGGGAACTTTATGACTCTAAACGGTCTCGGAGTCGGGCCTAGCTGCTCTGTGGGAACTTTATGACTCTAAACGGTCTCAGAGTCGGGGCTGGCCGCTCCGTCAGTCATGTTATTGCTTTTAAAATAGGACACAAATTGAATCTAATGGAATCGAATCTCTCTTGCTGCTTGAGCAGAAAGGCAGAGTCATCAGAAGGAAACCTCACCTGGAACCACATCACATTTCCTGTGTAAGAATGTGGTTTAGTTTAACTGCAGCTCGGCTGACCAGCTCAGCACATCGCTGTGAGTGGAAAAGTGGTGCTAACGTTATATACTGATTCTCTTAGAGACGCTAGCAGACATTAGCACTTTTGTAACGACAGAAATTGAATGTGTATCATCCAAAATATTTACAATCAGATGGAAAACGAAAACATGTGATTCTGACTCACATCTTAAAGAAAAATACCTTTAAACATTTTTGGAAAATCATTGCAAGTGTACGAGGAACGTTTACTTCTGGGCAGTGTTTGCCGCAGAGCCCTGACTTCAGTATAGCGCCCCCTGTCTGCAATCTGTATATGTATATTTGGGACAGGCCAGAGAACTTGTAGAGAGGAGAATTAACATTCTATAATGTCTTCCAGGTTTCTCAAACACTAGAGGGCGCTCCTGAGTGAGTCCAAAATTAATGAGTTAAGATGGAGCATTTGAGTAAAATCATAGTTTATAAATGCTGAAACATTTTCAATGTAAAATAATACAATCATTTCCTGAATACAGAACAGCTTAAAACGCTGCTGTTAGGTTTTTAATTTAAACTCGAATGATAGGAGTTTGAAACGGCGCCTCATTTACATTTATGATGTCAGTGAGTGCGAACAGCCAATGAGCTGCTCCGCTCGCCAACCAATCAGCACTCAGTAGCAGTAATGTTAGCGTCCTGCTGCCCAAAACCCGTTTGCTGTAGAAAAAGGAAACAAACAGGTGAGTTTTCTTTGCTTTTTTAGTGAAATTCAATCTTCTACTGTATAAAATTAAAGGAAATTTCTGAGTGATTAGAAACCATTTTAACTTTTTGTTTTTAGCCGTTTAGCTCCATTCACCCCCATTCATTGAGAACTCCCTGACAGGCGCCCTCTGCTGTTTTGCAGTCCAGTTTTTGATATAATGGGGGAAATAGGAAGAGGCCAGACTCCCCATAAACCGGCTCTGGCCTTACCTCTCCCTAATATGTGTTAACCCTGAGTACACCAGACTCCAGTCTCCAGCAGGTGTCACTGTGTTTCCTTTAACGTTTGTAAGCATGTGCAGCTCCTACGTCACACTTACGTCACGTGTGTCTTTTGTTTTTAGTTTCTATAGTGTGTGTGTGTGTGTGTGTGTCAGTGTGTGTGTGAGTGTGTGTGTGAGTGTGTGTGTAAGTGTGTGTGGTGGAGCTGAATTTCCAGAGCAGGGCGATGACACTGTGTGAGTTACTGACCGTGTTTGTTGTTGATACTGGAGGAGGCTCAGGCCGATTGTGCTTACTGTGCAGATCAGTGTCCTCTGATAAAGTGATGATCTGAAATCGGGGCGAGTCAGTAACCGCAGGCTGCGTATCACAGTGGAGCTGCGCGGTTAAAGCGTCTCGAGGCTGAATGGAAACAGGCCTCCTGAGGACTCTTACTCACACTGATCCAGCCCTGCTGCGGTTTCGCCTGTAGGTCGAATGGAAAAGTTTTGAGCGCTGACTGAAAGTGTCGGTGCCTCTGAAGGAGTGCAGTGGTTAATGGAGAGCGCCTCAGCTCTCCTCGGAGTGGGCGGTGGAAACGCTGAGGCATCCGCCAAACACACGGGTGTGTGAGTGTGAGTGTGTGTCACGGTTCAGACGCTGCGAAGCTGAAATGTCACTCCTGAACTCACATCCTTTCAGCTCCTTCTGCATAAACACAGCACTGAACCACCTCTGACTCTCACTCTGCTCTGAATGTATCTCACTGGCCGAGCTGAGCTGATAACAGGAGACACACAAACACACACACTCACACACACACACACACAAACACTCACTCACACACACAAACACACGCACTCACTCACTCACACAAACACACACACAAACACTCACACACACAAACACACACATTCCCTCACACACACACTCACAATCACACAAACACAAACACACACACACTCCCTCACACACACACTCACAATCACACACTCATTCACACACACACTCACTCACAGTTACTCACACACAGTCACTCACACACACAAACACACACACACGAACACTCACACACACACTCTCACACACACTCTCACACACACACTCACTCACACAAACACACATACATTCCCTCACACACACACTCACAATCACACACTCATTCACACACACACTCACTCACAGTTACTCACACACACTCACTCATACACACAAACACAAACGCACACACACTCACACACACACACACACACTCACACAAACACACACTCACTCACACTCACAAACACACTTTCACACACGTTTGTGAAATGTGGTTTTAAACCACTTTCTCTTGATGTTGATGCTGAGCTAATGAACTCATGTCATGGTTCTAGATATTAAACTTCAGTGGGCAGGGCTAAGCTGCTGTAGACTAATGGTAAATATGCTTGTTTTTCTGAAATCACAAAAAACAACGGATTCAAAACAGGCTGTTTTTGCAGATTAGGTTCCATACATGGAGCATCTGGACGGAGCGTTTTCAGACTTTAGTAAACTACATTAAACTCTTTGAAATAAAAATGTGGGAAATTTTGTTTTTTCCATGATACGGGCCTTTAATGAGGGTTTTGTTGATGTTCGTTTTGTTCATATCAATTAACTTTTATTTAAACTTTTTTATTACATTATCACTGTTGGAAGGAAAGCTCATTTCTCCAGAAATCCTCCAAACTTACTTGAAATTAATCAGTTTTCCATTAAAGGATTTTTCAAAACTCCCGCATTATTAACTGGTTAAGATGTTAACAGAGGTTCAGAGCAGTTCAGAGTGGTTCAGAGAGGTTCAGAGTGGTTTGGTGTGTTCAGAGTGGTTTGCTGTTCTAGATAAACTTACCGAGTCAGAACTGTTCACAGTGGTGGTGATAGGAACCAGACGTCCCCCTCTAAAAGCTCCCTCACAGAAAGTTCCTACATGAAATGGTTATGAATTCACTGCCTGATAACTGAGACACTGTTTTATGATCGTTTAGAGAACTTAAACTCCATTGATGGTGGAGGGATACATGCAGGGCGCTGTGAGGCAAAATAGTCCCCAAAGAAAACGTATTATTTCAGATTTTCCACTATTTTCCATCCAATGAACCATTTCACTCAAAACTCTGTTCATTAACTGAATTATGAACTGAACTGTGACTCTGTTCATTAACTGAATTATGCAGAAATTGTATAAAATCAGTGGATTTCCTCTTCAACTTCCATTCGAAGTTGAGAACATTTTTCCTTCTCTTGTAAAGGTACCATTTTGGAGATGAGAGCCGTTGTTCCTAAAGCGACGCAGCTTAACGGTGGAGTGAAAGCTGTCACTGGTTAAACGCCGCAGTGCTGATTATACAGCTGCACTAACTCAATAAACCAGGTTTAAAAACTCCAATAAACTCTTAACAGAAACAGAGAAATCAGGACTAAATAAACCGAATAACGTTCTATAGCAGGGGTGTCCAAAGTCCGGCCACACGGCCGAACACGGCAAATTCAGCAGGTCAGGAAATATTAAGCCTTTAAGGTGGAACAATGACGGCTGTTTAATCTGTTCTTCTTGTTTACACTTGAACAGGAATTCAGTTTATACCTTAGACGTGTTTCATTGTTGCTCAAGCAGTTTAGTAATTTGTTATAAGTGCTCACTGATCCAAACTGCTCTGAGCAACCCAGCAATTAAAGAGGCCTCGTGCATCTTTTACACAGTGATAGGAAACACAGAAAACTAATATTTGGAATAAGTTGTGAATAATATTTTAGCCTTCAGGTATTTTGACACTGTAAGAAAGTTTAGACACCCCTGTTCTGAACCTTCCGCTGCAGAGCTGCTGTGCTGAACGTCTGAATTTCAGCAGCTGCTTCTGACTCGGTGCAAAAAGGCGACAGCAGGAACAAAGTGCACTGAAGTGTGAATATAGTGTTTATTATATTACATAAAAGCTCCCACACTGTCTGTGCGAAATGTGGCCGCTGGTGTTGAGCCCGTGCAGTGCGGCTCTGGGGGTTTCTCACCAGGGGCTTTTGTGGTTATTGCTTCTCTAAAACACTGAGTCATTACAGCACCGCTTCACTTACAGTGGGGAGACTTTTCACAATCACATCTTACAAATATGTGAACTATTTATACTATTGTTTCTCCCAAATTAGCACTAAAATATTGCATTTACAGTAACTTCCTCTGCCACGCTCACACTTCCTCCCGGCGAGGCCGCTCAGTCTTTTCTGCAGGTGTAAAGTGCATCAGAGTAATAAAGCGTCGCCGGACGAGAACTCAGTGGTTCCAGCGCTTAAAGGCGGGCGGTGTGAGTTTGTGTGGCTGAATAAAGAAGGTGAAGGGTTTTTAAAGCTTTTCCGGCTCTGCAGAAAGCTTCATCGTGCCCTCTGTCCCCCTCACTCATGTTCTTTTTTTCTGCGGGGGGAACATTATAGCAGCGTATTCGACGCCCCCATCAGCCGCCTCTGGGTTGCTGTGTCTCTCGGGACGGTTCGGTCGGTTCTGGAAGTCTAGAACTCCGTATTCAACACAGCTGACCGATGGCACAGCGGTGGACACTGGGCAGATCCCCTAAGCACAAACACAAAGAACCAGAATATTTTTATTCACCTAATACAGAATGTACGGTGAATTCTGGTGTCAGAGTAAACGCCTGGCAAAAAAATAGGTCAAGTCCAAAATGGCAAAACATTAATCTTTTAATGTTCTTAACGACAAATCACTAAACAAACACACAGCAGTCAGTCAGTGCGGAGAGATTTTCACTCTGATTTCTCTAAGTGTTGTAGTTTAGTGTGTGAATGTTCAGACAGTCTTTTACAGAAAGAAGAGTCAGTATTGATCCACTCAGCACTGACGGCTTCAAACAGCGGGAAAACACTGCTGAGCTGGTCTGGGTTTAATGTGAGACCAAATATTCACTACAGGGTTTAAATCTGGACTCTGACCAGCCAGAACCATCAGTAATAATAATAAAGTGAACTTTGAGGAAGATCAGATTTGTAGTCAACAGGTTTTAGTGATGTCTGTTAAATATGTCCAAACCAATAAACTTAAAAAAGTGAGTGACCTGGCTGCCTTAAAACTGTAGTTCACTGAACTCAAAATTTTAAGGCAACCAGGTTACTCACTTTTCACTTTTAGTCAGAAGAGAAGATGTCTGTTTAAGACGTAAATGCCAAATTAATATAGATATTCATGTTTAATTTGGTGAAGATCAATCATGACTGAACCCCTTTGGAAATGTCATGTACAAGTCTGACAAAATTCATATTGGTGGTTCCTCGATTTTCAGCCTTTTTTGGACAATGTTTACTTTTTTGGAAAAGAAAAAATCAGACTGGCTCAGAATCAGATTGGCAAATTTGTGTGAATCTAAGAAACTCTAAATTGGTACAGCAATTTTACATTTATGTGAAAGTTCCTTTTCAAACATGGTTATTTCTTGACCAAAATAGGTTCTTCTCAAAGAAACCTTTATAAGACCTTTATTAAGAGTAAATAGCACAACTGACATAGATCTATTCTGGTTTCCTGAGTAACAGACAGGAAGTGAATTGGACGATTACGCCGCTTGGAACCATAAACATACTTAATGCCCAACCTACTAAATATTTTACACATAAACACAGGAAGCAGCTGTAGCAGGACATGCTAACGCTAACCCTACAGTTTATGAAGCTGAACAGAATCAGATACTCGTACCTGCTGTGCTGTGCTGGCGTTCAGAGCAGGTGTGTCATCTGTAGATAAGAGTTCAGATGTTAGATCAATAGTTCACTCAAAATACATCCATCATTCCTAGAAAGCTGGTTTATTTGGTCTGTCTGATCACAGTGCAATGATTGATTAATTAATTATTTAATCTCCAAGTTATAATAAGTGCCCATAAGTGCTTTAACTACAGCTAAGAGGGATCAGGGTTAAACGAGAGGAACTGCAGTGTGTATTGCTGATGTAGTGACTGAAACTCGTATCTCCCAAACAGTAACTTTACAGGAAAAGGAAAACAATAAACTTAAAAAACTTAAAATTTAAAACAAACAAACAAAAAAACAAAACAAAAAAGGAGATACAAGCTTTAGTTGTGACAGTGAGAACGTGTACATGTGTGTATTTATAAAGGCAGTGTGTAGAACAGTTTTATACTCAGACTTATTTGTTATTTTGGCTTAATATGGAATATTATGTAGGCGACATTATTTCTACCTGATTTTTATCATTTCAATTCGGTTCTAACTATATAACTCTTCATACAAGAGCCAAGTTCCCAAAGCAGCTTTATCAGAAAAAAACTCCCTAAGAGCATGAAGAAGAACCACTGAATGGAACCAAGGCTCAAAAGGAGAACTCATCCTACTCTGGGCAGCATCTGATAGTGCAGTTAAAATGGTCGGGATGGTAGCTATAGAACATGGTGGAACACATACTGGATGGTAGCTATAGAACATGGTGGAACATGTACAGGATGGCAGATATAGAACATGGTGGAACATGTGCAGGATGGCAGATATAGAACATGGTGGAACATGTACAGGATGGCAGATATAGAACATGGTGGAACATGTACAGGATGGCAGATATAGAACATGGTGGAACATGTGCAGGATGGCAGATATAGAACATGGTGGAACATGTACAGGATGGCAGATATAAAACACGCTTGAACATGTAGAGGATGGCAGATATAGAACATGGTGGAACATGTAGGGATGTTAGATATAGAACATAGCGGAACATGTGCAGGGTGGCAGATATAGAACACGCTGTATGTTCTGGATCTCTGTATAAGTCAGCGCAGTATGAGAAGAGATTGGTTGTGTTACTGTACCTGATTTTCTTCCGTACGTCCGGCAGAACCAAACCAGCAGGCCCGCCAGCACGAGAACCGGAGTGAACACTAGTGTGCTGAAGATTAAGTAGCGTGAGATCATTTCTGGTTGACTCTTGATTGAGGAACTGTTGTTGTTGGTGGAGGAAGTCGGAGCTGAAACTGAGATATAAATCAACTTCAGTGATCATGACTGACAGCTGCGGGTTATTAACAAAAAGCTACAGTAACACTAACAGCTCACAGTAATTCTCTGTACTGTTAATTGGCCAATGCGGCGCTCAGAGCATCAGAGTTGTACCTGTTGTCACGTTCAGTCCTGGATGAACAGTCAGAGTCAGATTAACTTTGGTACTGGTAACAACAGGTGTAACCTGGTTCTCCATAAACACAGACAGGTGATAAACCCCGCTGTCGTTCGCTGTCAGATTCGTGAAGAGCAGAATTCTTTTTCTTAAAGACGTGTCAGCGATGCACAAGTTCTGTTTAGGCGCCGCAGCAGATGAAGAGCAGGGGCTTATGGTGTTTGGAAAGTGTCCGATCTTCTTCTCATCTCTGTACACATTGAAGCTCTCCTCAGCATTAATGCCTCTGGATGAAAATTCAAATGTGATCTTTAAATTCTCCCCGACTGTCCCTTCTACATGATCCAATTCCACTGAAAGAAATAAAAAAGAACAAAAAACATCCTGTGATCTTTCAGAGAAAAAAATCATATCTGATTATCTGATAGTCGTTCCAACCAGAAACACCTTTAAAGCACTGAATTCAGCATATAAACCCCTTAAAATGATGAATAATAAGCATTAATCATGTGCTAAGAATTATTCAGTACCTACTGTGAATTATTCAGTATCTACTGTAAATCAAGCATGTAAGATGTGGAGGAACTGAAATGTGGACCCACAAACAGACCCCTGAGTTTAAGGGTTTAAACTGTGTAACCACAATGAGGCCAAAAGGAAACAGAAGTTGGTGCTCATCAGTTTACAGACTAACAGCAGCGCAAAAAAATAACTAATGGCGAAGTTCAGTGTGAACAGTCAGCGCTGATATCCAGACTACTAACATTTAACTCTGTGGATGAGCAGGTATTAACAGGTTACAGAGGAGCAGTGTGCGTCAAGTGGGCATAATTAGGGGGGGTGGAGGGAAACAGAGGGGGTCCAGTTTTTGAACAGTGCAATTTATAGTATTCAATTGCATCATGTTGGTAGGTGAGCTGTAACTCTGACTGTGCTCTGATGGAGCTCAGCTCATCACCGTTACTGCAGATGGATAAACACCAACAACACAGACCAAAATGACCACAAACACATGAGCAGATATGTAGACACTTCAGATGCGTCTCTATAAAACACTGTGAGAAGATCAGCTGATTGGTGGATCCGTATAACCTGCACACCTCCAGAGTTCAGAACATTCCAGTGTGTGAGATTTTATAAAAACTAATAAACACAGTTTTCAAAACTGCCAAAGCTCGTCTCTGAGCGCGTCTCCCCATAAGAAGAGGTTCCAAAAGCTTCACCATAGATCTATAGATGCCGAACTGCAGTCAAGGTTTTTTATAAATGTGTGGTTTCTGTACTGATGGTTCTTCAAGGAACCATCTTTTGTAAAGACAATGGTTCTATATAGAGCCACGAACACTCGAAGAGACATATTAATCCTTAAATTTCTCTGTGTGGTGAAATGGTTCTTCAGATTGATGGAGAATGTGTTGTATATGGTTGTATATGGAACCATTTTGAAAGGGGTTCCATATAGCACCACCAAAAAGGGTTCTTCTATTGTATCAAGCTTGACATCATAACAACAGCAAAACCTTTTCTGGTGCTATATATAACCCTTTTCAAAAAGGTTCTATATAGAACCATTTACAGCACATTGTCCATCAATCTGAAGAACACTTTGATGATGCAAAGATCATGCAAAAAATGAGTGAGTGTTCATGGTTCTATATAGAACCATTTTCTTTACTACAGAACCCTTGAAGAACCATCATTTTTAAGATTGTACTAAGTCTCACTATCAGTAACTACAGGGGCTTCAGTGTGAACTGACTGAGCTGTTCTGAGATTGTAGAAGTGTGTAATAACACTTTGAGCCCATCGACAGGCCCTGGACATTTAAGCGGTCAAATATATGAGGCACCAATTACACATCCAAAATCAGCTCTGAGTCTGAGCTGTGATGAAGAAGCTGATAAACCGGCTGGTCCAGCTGGAGAAACAGTCAGAAGGTTGTGAACATCAGAGTGATGGAGCAGGATCCAGTGGAGGAACGAAACGTTAAAGCTCCTCTCGTTACTCAGCTCAGAGAGGGAGGGGGGCGGGCGCAGAGCAGAGGGCTGTTTTGGGGCTGTAGCTGCAGGTTTCGTGTTTACGGGACGGGGTGATGATGCAGCAGTGGGTGTTGAAGCGCGCTTTAGGCCCGAAACCCACATCTGATGCAAAACCGAGCAAACAGCTCTTCAGGCCGCAGGTGAAGAAGAGAGAGAGAGAAAAAAGAACTGAATACTGAACACTGAATATGGAAAAGTACAAACAGATCTCAGTTTGGTGACTCGTTCATGCCTTAACCGCACTTCACACCTCACACTTCGTCTGTTTCACTGATCCGCTCATTGATGTCTGTTGTCTTCATTGATGTCCCACTTATTAAAAACATTATTCCAGACTGCTGAACTTCCTCAGAACAAACATGTCATCAGCAGGCAGGAAAAGACCCGTTTAACCCTTACAAGACCAGAGTTTTTACTTTCACTGTATTCTCTACTCTATGTAGTCTAGTATACTATACACACTGCATGACGTTTAATTACAGTCCCATGATGACCACATTTAAAGTTGGTTTACCGTCTGAACCAGCAGGCTCCAGTCTGCACCTCTGACCTTTTCCGTTTGTAACAAACACGGAAAGAAATGTATGCTCTTTATGAACAGCAGTAACTTTCCTTCCATCCGTCCTTCCAACATCAAATAAATCAATCAGAATAAAACACCTGCTGCTCTGCTCATAAACACTGCTGTGGTCTGAACTGAAAGTTTACAATCTGCACTTTCCACAGTTTCTGCTCTCGTTTCACTGAAACAGAAATGTGATCGGATTTTGTGTCAGTGACAACCGAGAGTTCAAACTATTAAACTTCAGTTAATAACAACAAAACATTATTTAGCATTTACTATGAATTATTCAGCATCTACTATAAACTATTCAGTATCTCCTATGAACTATTCAGTATTTACTATGAATTATTCAGCATCTAATATAAACTATTCAGTATCTACTATAAACTATTCAGTATCTACTATGAATTATTCAGTATCTCCTATGAATTATTCAGTATCTCCTATGAACTATTCAGTATCTACTATGAATTATTCAGTATTTACTATGAATTATTCAGTATCTCCTATGAACTATTCAGTATCTACTATGAATTATTCAGTATCTATGAATTATTCAGTATCTACTATGTATTATTTAGCATCTAATATAAACTATTCAGTATCTACTATAAACTATTCAGTATCTACTATGAATTATTCAGTATCTACTATGAATTATTCAGTATTCACTATGAATTATTTAGTATCTCCTATGAATTATTCAGTATTTACTATGAATTATTCAGTAATTACTATGAATTATTCAGTATTTACTACGAGTTATCCAGCATCTACTACAAATTATTCAGCTTCTCCTATGAATTATTCAGTATTTCCTATGAATTATTCAATATCTACAATGAATTATTTAGTAACTACTATGGGTACCACTTGAAAGTAAGCTGTGATGAAGCTGACAGGTTTAGTACTGTCTGATGAAGAAGACAAAGATCAGTAAAGATCAGAATCTGAGGTTTAACTGTATAAATTAATGAGGTTTCAATATTAGATAAGCAACAGCTCACTGTAACCGCTTTTAACGTCTGAATGACCTAATTAATAACCATTAATGAACTCATTTAAAACCATTCATGAACGCTTTGTAAGGGGAGTCTTATTTTAAAGTGCTACCCAGTATCAATTACTCTGTATCCACAGTGAGTTTTTCAATATTTATTATAAAACTAATTTGTAAGTTCTGTAGTTGTAAGACTGGAGAACTGTATGTGGAACCTTATCCAGACCTTCAGCGCTAAAGGAACGTTCAGGTCTAGGCTTAATCTGGGAAACTGGGAAACAGTTTAAAGGATTGGAGTTAGATGCGTGTTTTTCTCTTTGCTGTCCGTGTGAAGCTGGTGATTATGTCCTCTTGTGTTGTGTTTATGTTGTATTGACTATAATATGTGTAAATACATCAATTATTTTTCTTTCACAGACAATTATACGTGTACTCCAAAATGCATCAATACTCTGAACCATACTGATATTGTATTATGTAGAAAAGCAGAAATTAGGACTAAACATTTATGTATTAGCAGAAAAAAATAAGATTTATTTGTGTAGAGTTACGAAAGCAGTAAAATAAATAAAATGCAGATATTTCATTGTAGTAACTCAGCGTCACCTCAACACTCTGATCTTCTGGAGTTCAATAAACACACCATCACACATCAATAAACACACCATCACACATCAATAAACACACCATCACACTTCGGCCACATCTGAAACATGAGCCACATCTGAACATCTGTCCAAAGCACACGTTTTTTTAAGAATTACCTGTCAGTGCTAATATGACTCCGGTACTGCAGTGCTACGTATAATTATTTTTCATTTTCAGAGCATCAGAGTGGAAAATGAGCCGTGCAGATAAACAGGCTGTAGGAAATCCAGAAGTGTTTCCTCTCAGCAGCAGCAGTGGAACAACCAGCGTCTCCTAAACAGCCTCCAGTAAAAGTGAAATAACAACTGCAGTAAAAGTAAAAGTACCTTTCAGAAAAACAGAACTGGAGTAGAACCACAAAAGTGGCAGCTCAAAAAACTACTGAATAACTTACAGACCTGCAGAAGAACATTAGAACATCAGCGTCTCCCAGCTCAGCAGCTACGAGGCTGAAATCGGCATCTCATAGAACAGCCTCACCATTTAAGGTGGAACGGAAAATTGCAATACGAATCGTTATTTCAGAGGTACATGGAACTGAGTAAATGGAGGAGCACTCTGAAAACAGGGTTTTTAAGTAAAGACGATGGTTATATACAGAACCATGAACACTCAAAGAACCATATGCAAGATTAAGTGGTTCTCTGCATCACAGAATGGTTCTACAGATTGATGGAGAATGTGTTGTGTATGGTTCTGTATGGAACCTTTTTGAAAAGGGCTCTGTATAGTATCAAAAAGGGCTCTTCTATTGTGAAAAGCTTGACATCGTAACAACAGCAGAACCCTTTTGGTGCTATATAGAACCATATACAACACATTCTCCATCAATTTCACCATGCAGAGAACCATTTAGGAATGCAACTGTTCTTTGAGTGTTCATGGTTCTAAAGAGAACAGTTGTTTTAATTAAAGAACCCTTGAAGAACCATTTTAGGAGTGTGGTTACTGTACCCCTCTGATCAGCACAGTGCCATTTACTTTACAAACACTGTGTCGTTACGTGTTCACTGACATAAGACGCTCATAAACACTGTTCTGCTTATGCAGGTGTTATAAGTTCCTTGTAGGCAGCGTTCTAATCGAGAACACATGGAACTGAGCAAAACAGGATAAACAGCATCTCACTGGACTAAATAGGCATGAATGAGGATCACAGTGAAGCAGCGTGAAGTGCGGTTAAAGTGAAAACTCTCTCTCGTTCTCGTTCTTCTCCTCCTGTGGCCCACAGAGCTGTCTGATCTGCTTTTAACCTCACAGTAAACGCCCAGGTGATTCTCTCCTGGTGTCGGAGTCTGAATTGTCCATTAATCCGGAATGTTCCCATCTCAGGATACAGATTCTGTAACAGCAGCTCTTTTCATTCATCTGTATTTATACTAAATGCTGAACTCTAAGGCTGTTTGCAGAGATAGATGCGTTAAAAATTGGCACCAGCCACTCGGGCAAAATGAAGAGTGTTTATCGTATACAGCCGTGTGTAAAAGTTTGGACACTCCTGGTCAAACTCCATGTTACTGTTGATTTTCTAGCTGAAAATAAATGAATACGTCCTGCACAGAGAACACACATATTGAATCAATATGAAACTCAGCAAATTTCTATTACGCTAAATATATCATCACTGTCCCAAAAAAAAATCATCTCCAAAATACTAAGTTTACAGGAGAGGCAAAAACGTTCCATGCCCTTAATGTAAGTTAATGTAAAGAGATTTTATTCCAAGCGATTTTGGAGCATTTCTGTTTGTCTATTTATCACAATGTTTTCACGCAATGTGAAGAAACAGCTGCTGAGCTCAAATGATGTAGAAAAATAAAACGAAAAAAAAAATGGAAATACGTTTTTATTTGGACGGTGATGATATTCAGGAAAAAAAAAATTAACATAAAATATAAAGTGTGCAGCAACACAGGCCACGTTTTACGTTTCACCCCCCCCCCCCAAGTGTGTTAAATTCAGTAAATAAACAGTAAACTGTGTCTTAAAATGTGCAGATGAGTTTTCACAAACAAAATCAACCACAGCATGGGATTTGTCCAGGGGCGTACAAACTTTTACATACACCTGTTTACACAGTGTTTACATTAACAAACACACACGGGAACCAAAACCCAGTCAGGTGTTCAGACCTGATAGAGAACATCACATCCCTCACATCCTCCTCCAGCCTTCTCCCCCTCCACTAATCATAATTTATTACATTATCATTTTAATTTTAATGTGTTAATATGAACAAACACTCTCAGCTCTAGAGAGAAGTTGTCACGCACCATCATGTTACCGATCGCCATGATAACGTTAACGTTGCAGTCACAGTTAGCGAAGTTGGGGCATCTTTTAAATCTGAAATTAGTTCTGTGTCTCACTAACCTGTTGTTTTGTTATTAATAGTGGATTGTTATGAATATGTAAAACTTTATCTGGTCTGATGAGTAAAAAACATAAAAATCTCAGAGGCAAATAATCACTCAAACATTTTTAGTAGTAAAAATGTGAAATGCTGTTGGGCAGCAGGCACCATCCTGAGAATAATTCACTCTTGGAAAAAGATGGTTCTTCAAGGGTTCTTTGGTAAAGACACTGGTTCTATATACAACCATGAACACTTAAAGAACCATGTTTATGCTTGGTGAATGCATGATGAAATGGTTCTTCAGACAGACAGAATGTGCTGTATTTGGTTCTGGTTTGATTATTATGTTATGATTATTCTAATAGTTACGACGTCAAGCTCGTACCGATAGCAGAACCTTTTTTGGTGCTATATAGATCCCTAGACAGCACATTCTCGATCAGTCTGAAGAACCGTCTTTTTTAAGGGTTTTAAACTTCACTAATGAAGCCGCCTGACTGATCAGCAAAACTGTTTCAGGCAAATCTGCAGTTGAACATCACGACAACAGAACCTACATTACTGCATCGGCTCACTTTTCACTGTTTATTCCTCCTAAAGCTTTAAACTCTTGCGTTCACACCGATATCGCTGTAATTTAACTGTGAAGCAGTGAGACTCGAATGGAGCTGATCTCCCCTCGAGAGAAATGAACATGTGCCTCAGTCTGGGGAACCCTTGAGACGTGAGATGAATTCCGCTTTCTAGCAGGTGGCTAAACGTGCTGCTGAAGTGAAGCTGTTTAGATGTAATACAGATAACGTTAGACTCACCGCTAAGGCCGGAGCGCAGCAGGACGAGCAGCAGAGCGAGTGCTGTCTGACTGTTTCTGTGTATCATGGTGCAGAGGCCCTCAGAGACGAGGAGAAAACGCTGAAACACTCGCAGCCGCCTGGTTTCCTCTCAAGTCGGGTTTTGTTGCCTTTTCCTGTCTTGTTCTGTTTATGAGAAATCCCATTTCAAAGGGGAGGCGCGCACACACACACACACACACACACACACACACACATGCAGAGGAGCTGAAGTGATGTGCAATCAGATTCACTCACACAGTTACAGCCTCCAGTTTCTCTTCTCTTCTTCTGTTTTTTTTTTTTTATTCTGCTTTCTGTTAAAACCACCAACAATTTTACCAAAACAACAGCCGTCAACTGAAATAGAGAGCAGGCTGAATGCTGTACACCTCTACAGTCAAACACACACGACAGTGTGCTGTAAAATTTGATAGTCTAGGACAGTGTTTCTCAGCTCTGGTTCTAGAGGCCCACTGTCCTGCTTTAACACAACCACTTCAACTAAATCAAATGAATTTTTTTTAAAAATTCTGCATATTTAAGTGGTTCAGATATGATCAGAGTGGTTCAGAGCGGTTTAGAGAGGTTCAGAGTGGTTTGGTGTGAAACGCTCTATTCTAGATAAACTTAGCTTATCAGAACTGTTCACAGTGGTGCTGATAGGAACCAGACGTCCACCTCTAAAAGCTCCCTCACAGAAAGTTACTACAGTAAATGGTTAAGAATTCACTGCCTGATGACTGAGACGCTGTTTTATGATAGTTTTGTGATAAGGTTTTGGCTTAAAATGTGTTTTATTTCATTTATTTCAGTCCATTAATGACAGGATGATGCATGCAGGGCGCTGTGAGGCAAAATAGTCCCAGAAGAAAACTTACTTTTTCTGGTTTGTCACTGTTTTACCATCATCAACATTCCATATAAAACTCACAAGACCCATGTAGATTCACTGGTGGTTTTGGATAGTAAATCAAATCAACCTTTTTATTTAAACTCTGAGTACATTGAGAGAGACCCTCATTTACAATGTAGCAGAGCCAATACAGAAATAAATAAAATTTCTATATTTGTGTGGTTGACATTGTGACCCCTGGTTCCGATCACCACTATAGTTCTCTATAGTGAACCATTTCTCATCACACCCCTCTGAATGACTCCATTTAAACTTCAAGGACTGAAATATTCAGAATTTTTTAAAAATTGGTGAAATTTCCCTTTAATGAGCTGATTCGCTGGATTAGGTGTGCTGGGAGCAGAGAAACACTGAACAGCGCAGGGCTGTAGGCCGTCAGGAGTTGTTATCCACTACACTATACAACCAGCATCATTCTACTGTCCTACATATCTGCAGAACTTGTTTAACTTCTAGTGACTGTTACTGTTAGACTGATGTTTCACATTTAACACTGAGTCACTGAGTCAGAATCCCAGCCTCTGACTGGTCGACGAGTCAAAAACACAACGTTTGACTGGTCGACGAGTCAGGAACACAGCCTCTGACTGGTCGACGAGTCGGGAACACAGCCTCTGACTGGTCAACGAGTCGGGAACACAGCCTCTGATTGGTTGATGAGTCTGCAACATAGCTTCTGATTGGTTGATGAGTCAGGAACTCAGCTTCTCCTTAATCAACGAGTTGAGAATACAGCCTCTGACTGGTTGCGAGTCAGGAACACAGCCTCTGATTGGTCGATGAGTCATGAATACGGCCTCTGATTGGCTGACGAATCAGGAACACAGCCTCTGATTGACCGACGAGTCAGGAACACGGCCTCCTAATGGTTGATGAGTCAGAAACACAACCTCTGATTGGTTGAGAAGTCAGGAACACAGCCTCTGAATGGTCGACAGACTTGACCCAAGGCAACATTGGACAGCTAACAGCCATGCTAACAACAATACTAATTCTTTTCGACATGGAGACACGGATAAACAATCACAGATGATGTTCAGGGCTGCGTTTGTCATTGTTGATTTCTTTTATAAAGCCTCCAAAAAGACGGTGCAGTTCAGGCTGGATTACAAAGCTTCTGAAAGGGACACGATCAGAGCTGAGCCCTCGTGGAACAGAGCAGCGTTCAGGAGATTTGTTCTTTTATGTACAACATCCTTTGATGTTGTATGTGACATTGTCAACCTGAGAGGGTTAATACTCATTGATTAGTGAATAGAACTCACTTATTATCTGCTTAATATCACTCTGTATAACTCTAATCTTCACTTCTCCCTTGAACTCAGCTTCTCCCTGTGCTGCCTCATTTTGTCAGGGGGTCCACAATGGCCACCATTGGGGTTAAGGCACCAACACAAACATCTCTGTACTACAAAGTACCAATAACAGTGCCTATTTTCGATAGTTTAGTGAAAATAACGTCATAAATAATTATTAGAATTGTTTAAAAAAGAAGAAGAAAAGGTTCTGCAGGTGTTCTGTAGGTTACTGATAGCTGAGAAAAGCTCCTCATGCAGTAAAAGCTTTGAAGTAGCAGCTGCAAAGTCAAACAACACATCAAATCTGATGAAGCGTTTGGGATTTATCTCTGCGGAGAGCAGCACTAACGTCAATCTGTCACCGCCAGCTTGGCCGAACACAGGCGCTGGTGTCCACAGCGAGGATCAGCAGGTCAGATAACAGATACCAGCAGCTCTGACTTCTACACGAGAATGTTTATCAGTGAGAACACATTCACATTCAGAACCAAAACCAGCTGAACTATAAACACACTAAGTCATTCTCATAGATCATCTAGTCTCTATCATTTGTGACATTTAATTTTCATGTTGTACGTCAGAGCTTTCTGCAGTGTTTCTCCATCTAATGTACTCGTCCTCATCTTCCATCACAGCTGTGAAGTCGGTTGAGGGGGGTGAACGCGGCAGAGCAGTCACTACATTTATCACTAACATTCACTACTGGAGTATTTAGGGAAAATATCTATCGATTTTTCTGACTCCTGTAAACACTGATTAGTTTGCTCAAAATATGAGAGGCAACTCTGTGACTCAAATGAATTTTAAATTGTTTGGAGTTGTACACTGATTTAAATACACTCAACCTTTAAGTTAAACAAAGTATAAGATTACATCACACAAACTATAAAATATAAGCTATAAAATAAGCATACTTGACAGTACAAACAACTTGTCTGGACTGAATGACAGCAACTAATCACAAGAAAATGAGTAATTATATATTGATTATTTCAGTATAAATAACGATGATCATTTTGGTATCAATATTGAATTCAATATTGAATGTCAGATAAGCAAAAAAGTTCAAACGATGTCCAGCCTTAGTCACCACAGTGACAATGTTCTTATTAATGTAAAGATTTCATAAATATTTTCTTTTTCAGCTTCTGATCACTGTGATACTAAGTGTCTGTAATATTCTACAGCAGCTTTAAACACTGTGAAAAGTTACACAACTTATATTATAATCAATAATTTCTGTGTTAAATGAGTCGTACTGTATATCTGTGTGTGTGTGTGGTTTCTGAGGTTGTCTGGAATATGAGGGGCTTCTGGTTTCCTGCTTTAACCACAGAGACCCCTAGGAGCCCCATCAGTTCACACATACCCAAACGTAGGCGTTAAAAGTTAAAGCTGCTTCGCCGCACTGTAAACATGAGATCACGGCTCAGTTTTAAATGATGAGGTAATCGACCACACTGCGGTCTTCAGTTAATCCAACTCAAACTTTTCTGTTCAGTTAAAGGTTCACTTCGTTTTTTTAGTTTTGCATCTCGGTTTATCAACTCTTAAATGTCCAGAACTCACCAGCAGTTTTATTACACACTTCTATAATCTAAGAGTAGCTCAGCTTCAGTTTGCACTGAAGTGCCTGTAGTTACTGAATGATAAGGCTTAGTGTGTAATAAGCTTGAGATTTTAAGGGGTTAAACAATATAGAATTCACGTTTTTTCCCGAGTTACCCTGCGATCTGCTACTCTTTCAACCACACAGTCTAATCAGGCATTTCTCCTCTCGGGAATCGCTGTGGAATCGCTGGGTGAACTACTACACAACTGCACTACATGTGACCATTAGAAATGTAATGATTCTCCAAGTCCAGGTTTGGTTCACACCTCAGGGTTTTTTTTTGCTTTGTTCTGTTATTTTTTCATGCGTTTTAAAATTTATGGGTTTTATCAAATCACCAACGATTTGGAACACTGAAGAGAAGAACACTGAAGAACACAGTGGATTAACTTAACTTCACAAAAATGTACTATATAATCAAAAGTAAGTAAGTAAATAAATAAATAAATAAGTAGAATAATAATTTTGTGATTTACACGTGTTATACTTAGTAGTGGGCGGTATGGGCAAAAATTAATATCGTGGATAATTAAGATTACTGTCGGTTTCTCTGTGTATTACTGTGTTTTATGAGTGCTGTATTCTTCTGGATGCCGCTTCACTTTTAATAAGAACCATATTTAACTGAAGTACATCTAACGTATATTTACATTCTGGCACCTCAGACCAGCTGCACCACTCAAGGTAGAACAGGAAAATTCTAAAAAGAAGCTGGCGAACAGGAAGCTGGTGAACAGGAAGCCGACTACAGCCTCGTAAAAACGGTACTGAATGTAGTTTTCCGTCTGAAAGTCGTTTGTCTCGTTTGTGCGTCTCTCACACTCGAGCCTTAATCTCCGAGCGTCAGACGCTGCTGGACTTTAGTAAATATTAAAGCCATTCACTCTATCAGTTTTAGCTGAGGAGCTGCGGAGCCTCTCGGCTTGTAGGCCGAGACCGCAGTGTCGTCTGAAGCAGCCGGCCGAGCGAGGAGCCACGACGTGAGACCGTGGACGTTTGTATCGTGGTTTCGATCCTGGTTTCAGAATCATTACTCCCCTCACTGATCACACTACTTTTCAGAAATAAAATTCTACTATTTTCTACAGTGACACCAAGTCTGAGTACCTTCAGGTGTTCCAACAGACTAAGCCGTCACCCCAGCAGCAGAGTCAGAACCCCAGTGATGCCACCGCCCTCCATAAGAGAGAAACTGAGAGAAGAACATGTCTGGTGGGACAGTGTGATAGAAAGAGTTCCAGCCAGTGGAGAAACTGGATTAAAAGCACAATTTCTACACTGTTCATCAAACTGAGAAACAGAACTAAAAAAAAATCAAGAGCACTTTTGACTCAGCTAAGAAGTCTGAGTTGAGCTCTAAATCTGTGCAATCAGTTACCATCAGTTATAATTTGAAGTTGAGCCGAGTTTCATTTTTAACAGTGAGATAAAGATCTGGGCCTAATTTTAGCTTTTACATTAGACATTTTCACAAAGCGGTTTTCTGTGTAAAGCAGTGCAGCCATGATTACTCAAACGCAATTAGATAATATGTACCATCTGTGTGACTGAGCACTGATTAGCCTCCAGTTTGTGTGATAATAGTGAATATTTTAAATTCTGCTGCTGCTCTTACAGCAAACAGAGCCTCATCAAGACGCTTACTCATATCGTTTTTAACACAGCCTTTTTTTATTACTGAGTCTTCTTAAGAGTCGACTACTTTATCTTTTTCCAGTGACATGTTTTTGAAGGCTCTGTGGTTTGTTGTTGTTATAAGTCTTTTTTTTTACTGTCTGGACTTTTTTAAAACTCTGAGATTACACAATTATGTGCCAAAATAATTGATACATTAATCGATCACTGAATAATCGATACTGACAGCATCGGTATACATAAGAGGTGAATAAAACAGCTCTACAGAGGAGTTTTGATGAAGGTGGTGTTACTTACAGCTCTTGTCTGACCTCTAAATCACCTCCACTGCATAAAACTGCCTCTTCAGCAACACTTCTGCTGCAGTTAGAGCTGCCGCTCTGCAAGATATCATGCAGGAGAGGCTATTTTTATCTCATGTAGATCAGAGCGAAACGCAGGTTTGAGTTACAAACAGAGCAGATTAACTTTACATTAGCTGCACATTTCATTTAGACTAATTAAAGGCCTCACTGATAAAACATCACTTTTACACCAGAGAGAGATCAATACTAATGAGTGGTGACTATTTCAGTAGTCAATGTAAAAACTGGGGAAGCTAAATTTAATGTATAAAGTTCCAACTGATTCACTGGAAGAGCTAAAGCTTCAACGAATGCTGACTAATCTACTCTGATTATTCATTTATTGACATCTGTCAGTCTCATCTATAAACAGTATGTGTATATCAACACCTTTGCACACAGACAGGAAAACGTGTACACACACATTCATACACAGTGTACACACAGTCTATATAGGTTATACTGGACTAGCTGTACTGTAATCAAATGCTTTCAGAATTATCTGAATACATGTGATTACTGTGTTTTGTGCACTTCAGAGACGGAATAATAGTAGAATTTTAGTAGTTCTTGTCTACACAGTGACACAGAGCGAACCCTTTCAGTACTCGGAACACTACATTTCTCACAATTCCCAGATAGAATTTAATTGTCTTGTCTTGTTTATTAGTTGCATCTATTAAAACACAAGCCGAAAGTGTCTGAATTGGCTCATCTGTCTTGCTTTGTCTCGGGGTAGCTTGCCTTGTTAGCTCGGTAGCTAACACTGCTATTGTTGTTAAGTTGGTAAACTAAACTGCTGAGTGCAGAAAACACTCACGCACACAAACGCCTCGGTTACACAGAATCGTGTGTATTCCAGCAAAACTTATACTTTTTCTTGAGAGTGAAAATATAAGCAAATACAAAAACAATTCTCGTTCTGCTAGCATGCACGCTAAAACGTTAGCATTAGCTACCCAGCTGATAAATAACCGAATATTTTGTGTTTCCCCTCCAAACATGTTACAGTTAGAAGAAGGAATTTAGGTTTAGTTTTCATAAAACACCACGATGTGTCTCCAAAAACAACTCGCCCTGTTGTGGTTTAATCTTATTGTGAAATATGATGTGGAAAAATGACAGCAGTCGACATAAATCATTTCAAATAACTGTGACAGGCCTGGTCCTCCATTCATTTCAGCAAACTCTGCTACGTTACTTTAGGTCAGTTAGTTTATTTAGCTGTTAGCAGCTGCGGTAGATTTAACACCCCGCTGAAAAAAAAACCATTATAACGACTAAGAATAAAACCTGGTGGTTTAATGGTTATCATTAGAGACCAACAGTTTCCTGTAGGACACCTTTATACCCCATTAGGAAACCATCAAGTGCATCTGAAATCAGAACTCCTTATACTGTGATACCAACCCATCAGGAAAACTCAGAGCACCATTACTCACTACTGGGCACCACCAGGAACCAGCAGAACCTTTTAATGGTTTCCCTAACTTTTTCAGCAGGGCAGCCACTCAGATTACCCGAGACTGGCTGTAATCTGCTTCAAACACACGGATGAAAAATAACGTAAATTACCGTCAATTCCAGCTAATTTACCTCAGAATGTCCTCTGCTAGGCTAACTCCAGCTAGCCTGCCGGGCTAAATTCACAAACTAGAAAGCTGCCTGACGGCAGGGTTAGGGGGAGAGCGGATATTGATCATCTAATAATGATCAGACCCGTAATAGTGCACTGATGTGAATCTGTAGTGAAATCGATCGTGAGATTAACAACTGAAAGAACTGAACTGCTCGCCTCAGCTTTAGCAGCTCAGCTAACGTTAGCTGTTAGCCGCAGCTCGCGCTCATCCGTTAGGTTTTCCGTTAATGTTTGAATTTGAAAGAGCGACTATGAACGGAACCAGTAACATTACAGACGGAGTAAGAACCTGGTTCTGTTTAAAACAGGGCTGACTGATTATTTTATTAGCTAGGCTGATCTGCTAGCCAACGCTGTCGAGTAGCTCCTCAGCTAAAACTGCAGGTGCTGAATTGAAGCGTGATTCGCTGTAAAACTGCAGTGTGAAAAAGCGAAGAGTGTCTTAACTTAAAGCTACTCGAATTAAATGTCCGCGTTTTAGTCAGATCATTAACTTATATTCGTTTCCATCACACTATTGTATTTCTTTTACTGGAAAAAATCCACCTCAAACGAAGTTTATGCAGAGTTTTGCTGTTTGATATTCGTTTTTTTGAACCGACCCTCTCGATGCTGCTTCTGCGCAGACTCACAGCCACTGATTTACCTGTTTCCCCTTTTCTGTATCTTATTCTAACGGTCAAGCCTTATTCTCTGCTCAGGTTGCTCTTGTGCTATTGTTAGCTGTCCGGTCTGGTCCAGAGGAGGACGGGTTCCCTTCTGAGTCTCGGTTCCGCCCAAGGTTTCTTGCTCTTAGGTTACATTACATTAGTGAAGCTTTCAACTTTACATCGCTGAAGCTTTTAAAACTAGAGCTTATCACTGACACCTGCTGGTTGAAAGCTTAACAGCAGCTCCAAATCTACTCTGTTCTGGGGAAGTTTTAAGATAAAAAAATAAAAATCTTTATATTCCAGTGATTTAACAGCATCTCATTTGTTTCCCAAGCAATAAAAATAATAAAAAATAAACACAATGCTGAGATTAATAGATCAGGGCTGTTAATAGATCAATTAGATCAGGGCTGTCTGGTCTTATTCACAGAGGCCTGCTGGAGCGCAGGAGCTCAGCTGATTCACCTGCTCGTTTAATCAGCTGGTGTTTAAACAGTTGACCAGGTGTTTCTGTTTAGTCAGAACGATGAGACACAAGCTGGTTTTTACAGCAGGTCTCCAGATAAAATCATTAAAACCTTATTCATATACAGCATCACCCTGGACTTTCAGAACATTACACCCTCTCACAGTTGAGCTGTGAGCTTCATTTAGGAAATCTAGATTGAGATATGTGTTTGATATCGGTTCTGATCCATGGAAACCCAAAATGGTTCCATTCGTTTAAATCAGTCTAAAGCAGTACCGAGTGAAGCGCATTAGCTTCAGTATGAGGAGTAGCATCAGCAGAGCTCGTCACTCTCAGTGTAACTGACACCTGTGACCTTCTTCTCAGTGTTTCTCTGTAATATTTGCCACTGATGGTGAAGAAGAAAGTTCATCTTACTATAAACCAACAATGCATTTCAACTCCTGGATGATGGAACCCTTAGAAACCTAAAAATTTGGGGAATATTCTTGGTATTTTTGGGTCCATTACAATTCCAATTATAAAGTATTTCCATGAGACAGTCACACGTGCCATATGTTGTTATTTTCAGGAGACCCTACTCAGATATGCCATTGTTTGACATGTAAATGCTAAGAGAGATTTGATATCTTTATGAATTTCTGATCAAAAACGTACCTGCTAAATTTTGTATTTTTTAATTATAGAGATCTCGAAAACAAGTCCAGTTGTAGTTATCTTTTCAGAAACTGTTAGTCTGGAGTGTCTGTGAGCTGAAAGTGCAATAAAATAAATTGATGGTGATTCATAATTTTGATGGTGATTCATTCTATTAGTTATTATGAGTAAAAATAAACAATTAGCATAAGGCGGACATGTTTTTTTATTGATTTTCTGTCCTCTAGTATTCAGGCTCAGTGCTAAAACTCTGATACACAGCAATGCAGGCTTTATTTTTTATTACAAATTGAGTTGCATATTTAATATCAGATATTTTTAATACTCAAAATCAATGTAAACTGAAAGCCCTGAAGTTAGGAAGGCTAGAAGTGACTTTCTCCAGGTCCTTCATTACTAACTATGTAAATTAGTTATGAATATCACTGCCCTTAAAGGAGAATTCCACTGATATTTCAAAATTTCTGCATAATGTAGCTGGATTACAGATGATATATATACATATATATATATATATATATATATATATATATATATATATATATATATATATATCGCTGCTGTCTGAACAAAATCTTGTATCTCTAAAAAGGTAAATTTACAGGACGAGGAAAAACCTTCTTTACTTTTAATGGAAGTGAATGGATGAATATTTTATATTTATATTTATATTTATATTGTAATTTAGGATTATTTATGTTGGTCTGTTCATTGTGAAATTTTTATACATTACAAAGGGCAATATATAAGTATACATACATACATATACATACATTATATCAACAAGTAATCTTTAAATATGTACAAAAGTCTACATAAATGAAATAAAACATGTTATCTATTCAAACAGGAAGTTCAAACAGGATATTGTTTTAAATCTGGGATTGTTTTATTTAATCTTGAAAATAAAAACAACAAAGAGTTTTAATATCTTGAAAAAATAAAACGTAGAAAAGTTACAACAAATAAAAATATTGATAAAATAAAATAAAGAGTAAGCTGGAGTTTCATTGGTCAGACGGGACGGGGCGCGCTGCTGATTGGTGATCAGGGTGACGTCACGCAGCGGGCGTTGTTATGGTAACCGTGGCTGTGTTCGGTAATGGAGGTAGCGGCGAACGCACACAGCATCAGACCGAGTCAGCAGCACCGGTAACACTCACCTTCACACCGAACACCTGCACAGGCGGGGCCCAGCGAGGCTGGAGGGGCTGGGGGTGTTTATATGAGCAGATAAAGGACTTAAAGGCGCCGTTTGAGCCGTTCAGTGTCTGTTTTTAGCACAGCGGCTAACAGCGCTAGCTAAACTGCGCTAGCTAAACTGCTCTAACTCCGTTTCTGATTAAACTCCGGTCTCTAAAAGCCGCAAAGCTGGGTTAACGTTAACTTACTGATGTGCGGTAAACAGTGAAGTGATTTTATAAGTATTTCCATGCTGTAGTAAAGCTACAGCTAAGGCAAAGCTGAAGTTCACCAGCTTTTTAATCGGAATTTCCCGTTCCACCTTAAATGGGCAGCAGCTGATCATTTAAGGTGGAACGGGAAATTCCGATTAAAAAGCCAGTTTCTTCCTTCTTTATGATTTATTTAAGCCAGAACTTAACAGTTCTCTGTAGCTACATGTCCTTGTGCACAGCATTGGTGGCATTTGCTGTGAATGGTTCTCCATCTAGAAGATCACAGGAACCAAACCCATGTTCTCAAGCAGAGGAACCCAAGCAGTTCTCAGTGGTGGAACATGGCTAGCGTGGCTGTTTTCGATAACAACAGGTTTATCACGCAGAACTATAAACACTTAATAAACCGTGCTAACTGTGTTTGTGTGTGTTGAGGTTCCGGCCGGCCGTGGTGTCCGGCTGTATCCGGGAGCTGGTGAGGGAGCAGCTGACCGGAGAGACCTACGACTCAGAGCGCAGTGCGGACATCGCACGGACACTCAGCGCCCGCATCACTGACCGACTCAAAGGTGGGACAGTTTACCTGAACCTGAGCTTAAACTTAGACCTGATCAAGAAGCAAACTTACACCCGGACTAGCTTTGTGAGACCAGCCTGTCTTATTAAGACTTATTGATTATCCAGGTTTAAGGTTAGTTCAGAATTCTTAGACCAGTTTCTGAGCTTCTGACCAATCAGGAAAGACCTTGTGGCCAATCAGAGCTGAGCTTCTAAACAATCAGGGACAGCCTTCTGACCGTTTAGGACTGAGATTCTGACCTACCGTTTTCTCCGGGTCCTAAGGGTTAAACATAAAACCTAAATAAAAAATAGTCATTAATCAAACATGAATTAGTTCATTATTAACTATGTAAATTAGTTGTGAATATCGCTGCCCTTAATGGAGAATTCCTTTCTGCATAATCTATCTGGATTACAGAGAATATATATATATATATATATATATATATATATATATATATATATATATATATATATAGCGCTGCTGTCTGAACAAAACCGTATATCTCTAAAAAGGTAACTTTACAGGACGAGGAAAAACGTTCTGACGGTGGTCCCTCTGGTCGTTTTTCTGTGGTGTTTGTGTCGTCAGTCATATGAATAATGTCTGTTTTCAGTGCAGTGAACTGATCTCACTGCACAGACAAGAAGATTATAAAGCAGTTATTACTGTGTCAGTGAAGCTGAAAGGCTTTTAAACTTAAACCTAAACCCAAAACCTGAACTTCACTGCTCCTCCCAGCAGCACCTACAGTACATGATGGCTGTGTATGAGTGATGCTCTCTCTCTCTCTCTCTCTCTCTTTCTCTCTGTGTGTGTGTGTAGAGTTGGGGCTGGATCGATATAAGCTGGTTGTGCAGGTGGTTATTGGAGAACAGCGAGGAGAAGGAGTACAGTACGACACACACACACACACACACACACACACACATTTCTGCTTCACATGTGAAGAACCTAATAAATCTTCTCTTATTCTCCGCTCACTCACTTATTTCTCATATTCACTCACTGCCACCCTCACTTACTCACTACCTCACTCACTCTGTCCCTTGTTCACCTGTTCACTTCCTCACTCCCTTGCTCACTGCCTCACTCCTTCCCTCACTTCCTCCCTCAGTCACTCATGTATTCACTCTTTCTCACTCATTCACTTTCCCTCCCTCCCTCGGTCACTCCCTCACTCACTCCTGCTCCTCCCTCATTCACTCCCTCTCTCGTTCACTCATTCACTCTCTCACTCACTCTTTCCATTATTCACTTCCTCACTCCCTCACCAACTAACTTATGCTTCATTACTGTAGTGTTTGATCTAATCAGTAATTTCAGTAAAATAAATTGAAAACTTGCTTTATTGTAAATCCAGCTGCAGCTCTGAACAGAAGCAGTTCTAACGAGTTGTTGTTTTTATTTGTATTATGTGTTTTTAAACAGTGGAGTAAATATCAGTGATAGTGTATCTGAGCTCAGTGAGCTCAGTGGAATCTGCTGCTCTGTTTTTCCTCTTGTGTTGGTTTTGCTCTCTGTAACAGCAGTAAGTCCTCCTCTCTCTGTAGGATGGCGTCTCGGTGTTTCTGGGACGCGGACACAGACAGCTGCGCCAAAGACGTTTACATGAACGTAAGGAAAAACCTGTAAATGTCAGACAGACACGTCATCTTCACATGTTCTTTTTTCAGCCACAGGTCTCTCTGTGTTCTCCTGCAGGACAGCCTGTTCTGCGTGGCTGCTGTGTTTGGGGTTTATTATTACTGAGGAACCGCAGAGAAACCGGTTTCTACAAGGGACACCTGTGGATCAGTGTGGCAGATGGACTGTATTTATTTCTGAGGTGCTCAACGCGTCTCTGATATTTTTGTGTAAGAAGTATTCACAGCTTTAATTCTGCATTCAGCACTGAGACCTTCACTCTGCTGCTCCAGACGTTTGGCAGGAAAACCGGCATTATTCACAACAGTGTCTGTAAAGCAGCTGCAGTAAACGGCTTTTGTACTTCTAGAATCTGTTTTTAATGATCATCAAAGCTTGATTAAAACATATGAGAGATTTTACGCTCCTTATTGGCGTCTTTACACCACAGCTTTTTTCCAGATCCAGGTCCTCTTGCTCTGTGAGTTCGGTATGTTTGGTCAAGTATGAAGGCTGTTTTGGAGCCTGGGAGTGGAACAGAGAACCGGTCTCTGGTCCTAGTGAAATCAGTGGTCTGGGGGAACTCCTGGCTCCCGACGCCGCATGTGGGGCTGCATGATTGGCTCATTTTGTAACGTGGTGCCTGCACAGTTAAAGACCTTCTCATACAAAGGCGGCTCCCTTTTGCAGGTGTTCTCCTGCCTGGTGAAATGCTGTGTATCCAAAAAGATGTTCTTTCCCTAAAGAAATAAAGGCAGCAAACAGATGAAGCTAGTAACAACCACTCCCCAACCCTGCAAGCAGAAAAGTGATGTATGGAGTTACGCATTCGATCCATGATTCAGATGAAGTTCTTGTGTGTGAAACCAGTGATAATGAGCTTCTCCCCGAAATGGGCCCGGTCCTGGGTGTGACTCAGGTATTCAGGACAAGTGTGAAAAGGCCCTAAACGGGCAGGTAACAGGGTTCTTAATTGATCAGTGTTGGACACTCAGCTTCAGTCTGTCTGAAGTTCATGGTGCAGAACTGAAGACGGTTTCGTTTTGGTGAAGCTGTCACTATTAGACTTTCAGCGGTTTATTCATTTCTCACTCAGTTTTCCTTCCTTCCGTTTGGCCACAGGGTGGAGCCAGTGAGCCACTGCCACTCTGCACTTGTCTACACTATTAAAGGCTCTTCAAGGGTTCTTTAGTAAAGAAAATGATTCTATATAGAATCGTGAACAGTCACAGAGCCATTTGCATGATTAAATGGTTCTCTGCATGGTGACACTGTTCTTCAGATTGACATCTCTTTATTTTCTGCCTTCTTCTTTTACTCCATCCTTCTTTTACTAAAAGTTTGTCAGTGCTTACTTTGTTTGCAGCCTGTTTAGAAGACTTACAGTCATAGTTTGATAAAAGTTAACGTCCCCCCTCCATCTCAGATGTAGCCGATGAGCCGAGACGTGTTTGGTGTCTTTAGCTGGCTAATGCCTTTAGAGGCTAATGTAGTTAATGTAGTGTTAATGGAAGCTTGTACCCACCAATTAGCTCAGATCTGCCAGTGTATGTTGGGAGACCATCGTCTACAGATCAGGCAAAACCAAAGAAAGCAGATCTGACGAGACCTTTAATTCAAAAGGAAATTCCACTGATTTTACAAAATGTCCGCATAATTCAGTGATTAAGACGTTAAAAAAGTCATTCGGAGTGGTTTGATGTAAAATAATTCATTGTAGAGATACTTACAGAGTCAGATGTCTTTACAGTGGTGGTGATGGGAACCAGGGGTCACAATGTCTACAACGCAAAAATAGACATTTTTACTATTTACTATCCTACACGTGTTCTGATATTTATATGAGTTGTTGATGATGGTAAAATAGTAGTAAATGTGGAAAAATATGTTTTCCTTGGGGGCTGTTTTGCCTCACAACATCATACATGTGCCCCTCTGCCATCGATGGCTTTTAAAAATATACATTCTAGGCCAAATCCTTAACACGAAACTATCATAAAACAGTGTCTCAGTCATCAGGCAGTGAATTCATAACCATTTCATGTAGGAACTTTCTGTGAGGGAGCTTTTAGAGGTGGACGTCTGTTCCTATCACCACCACTGTGAACAGTTCTGACTCGGTAAGTTTATCTAGAATGGAGCGTTTCACACCAAACGATTCTGTTTACCTCTTAATTATTTAATTAGGCAGAAATTTGGAAAAATCGGTGGAGCTCCCCTTTAAGCTGCTGATCTCCTCCAGAACTCGGTGCTCCTCACCATTCTGACCCTTCTGCTCCACTCAGGCTGAAGAAATAGATTCTGCAGTCCAGTCACGTTTATTTGTCCGCTGAGAGCTGCTGCCGCATTGTGCTCTGGACCCAGACGGCCGTGCTGGTCTGTGTTTGAATCGTCCAGAGAAATGTGAGAAGATTACAGTCCTGAACAGAGACCCAGAACCGTTTATACAGCGCTGAATGGAAAGCTGATTGCACTGTGATTGATCCGATTATTCTGGTTCAGGTTCGGTCTGGAGCTGCTCAGGCCAGCTGCTGCCCAGCGTCCAGATACACTCTACTGCTCAATGATCTGGAATTACTTGCTGTATTTAAATTTTTTGTTGTAATTATATATGCAATAATAAACACAATAAGGATTTAAATATTAAAAAACTGTTTAACAAACAAAAGACGTTATATATGTTTAGCATTTTGGGATCAACAACTTATTAAATGAAAAATAATACACTGTAATGATTCACTTACAGTTAAATTTGTCAGGTTTTCTGTGTCGAGATTTGATCTTCACTTTTGAAAAACGCGTCTTTCAGGATATTTTTATTTGAACTTTATTCTGTGCATTATTTATTAGATTGAGATTTACAGGCAGAATGCACATCAATAAACATTCATATGAAAGTGCCAGTCCAGCCAGTTTCACTCTGGATGTCACTTTATTAGAACTATTACAATTACTATGAACCTCATCCTTGATGTTCTAAAGCTCTCAGTGTTTCTATCAGTGAAAATAATCCAGACTGTAACAGTAATATTTCACATTTGTATTATTTACACTGGGCCAGGCCCAGATTAAGCAGAACCCTAAATTAAAGGTTCTCAGTGGTAAATTAGTACAGATTTTACAGTTTAGCCCAAGACTAGTCTTAGTCCTGCCTGCTCTTTAGTCTCATTACTGTGGCAGCAGATTCTGTTGTGTATACATAGATTCTGTATGTGAGTATAGATTTGGCTTGAATCTTCAAAACAAACAACACAGTGCATTATGGGTATCCCTCTCTGCTAGGGTATATCAGCTGTACATTAGTTGTTGCAGTGCATTGTAGGATTGTTTGAGTGCACTTAAAAAGGTGGGGGAGCAGAGGTGAATGTCCTCTAATAACCCAGGGTGGATGGGGGGATGGAGGTGGGGGTGGAGAGGGAGGTGCACCACTTGCTCCATCGCTCCGGAGCCTCTGACTTTGACTGGTCAGATATTTGTAAATGTGTTGATTTCATGACGTTCGTGATGTTTTCCGGGATGTGGCCCTTTAAACATGCCTGAAGGAGTTTGGCTGATTCTTTGGGCTCCGGGACTAAAAGACGTGCTGCAGCGTCCAGCTGTTAGGAGATATTTGAAACCGTGTGATTGATTGGTTTTGTATCAGGCCCATCAGAGTGAAGGTCAGGCTGCTGCTCAGAGCGATTTTCCTCCCGCTGTTTCACTGCTCATGTCTCTTCTGAGAGCAGCAGGACGCAGCTTTCATCGGTGGCTCTAACCGGCCGTGCTGGACTGAGCGGCATTTATTTCTGCTCTGACCCTGAAAACCAGAGTGACTTCGCAAGACTGAAGAGCTGCTGAATTATCCACAAGCTCTCCGTCCTCCTGCACGGCCCCTGCAGGGAGACAGCGAAAACATTTCTGACCTTCACTGTACGGTCACCACATAATTTCTACAGCACTTATATTTTCTTCTGGATTTTCCAGAACTTTCACTTGGATCTCTCCCCTTTAGAGCTCTCTGAGCCGATGTGTTGTCACTCTGGAGCTCAGAGGAAATAGACCAGCTACAAAGTCAGACAATACTTAGAATACAGTGGAGTCCAAGGCCGTGTTCAGACTTACAGCCCACATCTGATTTCTGTCAGATCCAGATTGTATCCAGATTGATTTCTGATAGTCTGCACAGCAAAAATCACATGAAATCTGATTTTTTGCAGATCAAAAACCACTGTATAGAAATCTGAACCATTTCACACCAAACCACTCTGAATCTCTCTGTTTACACCTCACACACTGAACTATGGGAGAATTTTGAAAAAACAGTGGAGTTCCCCTTTAATAATATCTGACTGTTCGTTTTTCCAGGAACAGCGTTTGCAGTATTTCAGAGAATTGCGGCTCGTATGGAGAGTTAAAGAGTTATTTGGGGACAGAAGGGTATAAAATCAGAGCCCGGCGCTCAGTGATCAGCTCTGATTAGAGGAAACGACTCATCACTTTTCTATTTTAAGTGCAGACGCGCTGCAGCCGAGGTCGCGGGAGCGTCTCTGAGAGAGATTAGACGCGCTGGTACCTCTAATGAGACGTGTCTTCTTTTCAGTGGCGCCCAGATCAGACAGAAGCTCCTGCAGCGTTTCAGCCTCTATAACAGTAACGTTACTGCAGATCAGCTCCGTCAGTAAACGCTCTCCGAGCTCCACTTTAACCCTGAATCACCGCCGCATGAGGACACACAGGACCACCCAGCTGTGAGGAGACACACTGTTTATAGAACGCAGTCAGAAACATGAGGGAAAATACGTTCTCGCAAAATACACGCCTCAAATTCTGTTGAGGAACCTTACAGGAACGCAGCTCATGTTCTTTAGGCCTGTTTTAGGATCATACGTGAAAGATGTGAGGTGTTCCAGAACGATGGAGCTCCTCCTCACGTTCAGAGCACAGACAGCTTCAGCAGATCTTCTCCACTTCCTCACTGATCACAGTGCAGCCTGTGATGGAGCATCACCACAGTTCAGATTCACATTTACACTAAAAGATGGTCGGCAGTCAGATTAGTGATGACAGGCACGATTTAAAGGGCACGTATCATCCATCTTTCCTGCATCTTATTTTTTCAGATCTGTTTATGACATTTGTGAAGTTTTATGTACCAAAAACGATCATAATTCATCTCTACATGATCATTTCCAGCCACTTTTCACCCTCATAGTTAAACATGATGTTGCTGTTACTGTGCCTTTAAGACTGACATATGTGAATGAGCTCTGTTTTGATTGGCTGTCCTGCATTGGACCTCATTCTAAAAGCAGTTGTGCCTGAAAAACAGTCCTTAGAACTTCTGCATGAGTGGGCGGTTGGTGCAGTTTAGTTTCCACATGTGGACGGTTTGCACTGGGACATCTACATCAAACCACATCAAACCTGTTTATTTGAAAAAGGGAGGAGAGGGTTTTGCTGTCGTTACGGTGTCAAGGTTCTTACAAAAGAAGAACCCTTTTGGTGCTTTATAGAACCCTTTTCAAAAATGTTTAATATAGAACCATCAACAACACATTCTCCATCAATCTGAAGAACCATTTTACTCTAATCATGCAAGGGGTTTTTTGAGTGTTCATGGTTTTATATAGAACCATGTTCTTTACTAAAGAACCCTTGAAAAAGTAATACAGGAAAGTAGTGGTCTCTAATGGTAAGTTAAGCCAATTCCTATTAGAATGTAAAACCATCAGGTGTTTTTCAGCAGGGCAGTCAGTATCAGTGCAGTATTAGTGTTAAATACCTTGACAAGTGGGTCGACCTTACAGAACACACAAATACACATCACAGACAGATCTGAATGCTTTTAAATGTGTTTCCAGCTGTTCCTCTCGATGATACTCAGTGCTGTAACTGCACTCCAGTGTTCATCGCTCACAGAGAGCCTTAATAACGTCAGCGGCTGAAGACTCGGAGTGACTCGCAGTGCAGAGGAAGAATGGAGTGATGTTATCTGCACTAATCCACTTCTGTCTGCTCTCATCATCCACACAGGACAAAACCCATTACCACTCCGTTCAGCTGCCGGAGTCAGTACTGATTTATAACTCAGATCTTTCTCAGAGCTCAGCGTCTCATTCTGCTGGAAATCAATGAAATCTGTTCACTTTCTGCTCAGCAATTAGAATTAAATAAAAAAAACTAAAGAGCTCCACTCAAACCGCTCGGACTTCAGACTGAGGTGGAAATAGATCAGCAGGAAGTCGTCTGGTCGAGGAATCTAGAAAAGCTGTTCTTGGAAAAACAGTGTTTTTTTTTTTTCAAAACCTTCATAAAATCATAAAACAGTGCCTCAGTCATCAGGCAGTGAATTCATAACCATTTCATGTAGTAACTTTCTGTGAGGGAGCTTTTAGAGGTGGACGTCTGGTTCCTATCACCACCACTGTGAACAGTTCTGACTCGGTAAGTTTCTCTAGAACAGAGCGTTTCACACCAAACCACGCTGAACCTCTCTGAACCTCTCTGAATGACTCTGATTACATCTTAACCAGTTAATTATGCAGGAATTTTAGAAGATCTGAGAGATCCCCCTTTAAAGGACTTCTTTGGTGTGTAATTTAGGGAATCTGCATATGTTGTTTTTGTATTTAAAATGACAAAATTAATTATTATAAAATAATGATTCCACACTTTTGAGTCGATGTATCTCTGTCTCTCTATCTATCTGTCCACAGTGGGTTTGTGTGTGTAAGTTAGAATTTAATAATATATTTTTACCTTCTCTATTAAATACCTAACATAGAACATATATTTATACATTCAAACACTATATACATACATATGTGTATATATATATATATTAGGGGTGCAGGAAAAAATCGATTCTTAGATGCATCGCGATGCGGACATGAACGATTCTGAATCGATTCACAAATGTCAAAAATCTATTTTCTAAATATATAACGTAATGTTGACGGAACGCAAAAGGCGGAACTGGAAGTGGGTAAGTGCAGCGCCCAGACAGTCTGTGGGGCACATAACAAAAACACTACTGGATGAGCGAGAAATCCAACCAGCTCCACTGAGGTTAGATCAGGAGTCACAGCACAAATGATAAGAAGAGCCATTTTGTCCTTTCAACAAAAATCAAACCACCTGGGAGCCACAACATTTAATGCCCAGTATGTCTCAGTATGTGATAATGTCCTAGTATAGACTAAACAATATAAACAAAAACGCAGATTTACTCTGCTCTGCTTTAAGCTTCGCCTACAGCCACTTTCCTCCCATCTCCATCAGAAAACTTTTCCTCAGAAGTTGATCAGTTAAACGTCTCTCAACGTTCGACTGTTTTACGAGGCTGAAGTCGCTTCTTGTTCGAATTTATCCGTTCCACCTTAAATTCTAACTGAGGCACTGAATGTGAATGCGGCACAATTTAAGGTGGAACGGGAGAATTCGAAAGAGAAGTGACTTCAGCTTCGCCATTTCTTAGTGTTTGACAGGCTCTCGTTGCAGATTTAATGTACCAGGAAACCAACCGCGCTGCTTATAAATGCGAATAACGCATCGCTGCTATGTGACCTGCAGTCTGCACGCCGGTTCTCAGTCATTGCGTAAAAGGACTTTCGCGCTATGCTGCACACGACGCGTCTCAAAGATACTTTACTGACACAGCGATCCCCCCGTCTCTACAACGAGACCAAAACCGAAGTGATAAAATCACTAAAGAAGACGGGTAGAATAGCTGTAACGCGCTGCGTGGACGTCCATCACCACTGGATCTTATTTCACCGTAACTGCGCATTTTATCACAGATGAGTAGCAGCAGCGTCTCATGCTCAAAACAAGAGCAGTGAAGAGAGCCGTCTAGTTCACTTACCACATCACTTCCATCTGATTTATTAATAAGAGATAAATTCATTATGGATCATTACTTTACAATACTTTGGTTTAAAAGCACCAAGTCACTTTAAATAACAATAACACACAGTCACTTAGTCACTTTAAAATGTATATTGTCTCTATATTCTGTGTATATTTTGTGTATATTTAATATATGTCAGTCAGTTTTTCTTGTATTTTTATTTTTACTTATTTCCTTTCTGTAGAGTGATTATCTGAGCCTCACCACAAGCATTTCTATGCATAAATGTCCTGACATGTTCTGCAAATGACAAATAAACTTGAAATTTGAACTCGAAAGTTGAGCTCACACAGTGAGAGAATATAAATGCTATATAGAAAAAAAAAGATGCATCAATAATCGTTTTATAATCGCATCGCAGCCTCTGAATCGTAATCGAATCAAATCTTGAGGTGCCTAGAGATTCCCACCCCTAATATATATATATATATATATATATATATATGTAGTGTGCCACACTCATCACTAACAGGTGGATAAAATTAAGCACATAGCCTTGCAGTTTCCATAGACAAACACTGGCAGTAGAGGGTCGTACTGAAGAGCTCAGAGACTTCAAACATGGCTCTGTCATAGGATGCCGCCTCTGCCACAAGTCAGCTTGTGAAATTTCAGCCCTGCTAGATCTGCCCCTGACAACTGTAAGTGCTGTGCAACTGTACGCTTCCAACTTTGTGAAACAATTTGGGGAAGAACCTTTCCTGTTCCAGCCTGACTGAGCCCCAGTGCACAAAGCAGCTCCATAAAGGCTTCACTGGGTGAGTTTGGTGTGGAAGAACTTGACTTACCCTCACAGAGCCCTGACCTCAACCCCATCCAACACCTTTGGGATGAGCTAGAACGGAGATTGTGAGCCAGGCCCTCTTGTCCAACATCAGCGTCTGACCTCACAAATGCTCTTCTGGATGTAAGGGTAGAAATTCCCACAGACTCTCTCCAACATCCTGTAGAAAGCTTCCCAGAAGAGTGGAAGCTGTTAGAGCTGCAAAAAAGTGAGGTGTGAGGTTTTATCCTGACAGCAAAGATACTTGTAGAGGGAGGGTTCACAAAAATGGGATGAAGATCAGTAAACAAGTGACACAGATCATCATCATCATCGTCGTCAGTGTGTGGAGTCTGGATTCAGTTCAGCAGCTCTTCTGAAAAAGATCTACAGGTGCAGAAGCTTATCATCACTGTCAGAACTAAACCTCATATCTCCAAAAAGTGGACTTTACAGGAGAAGAAACATTAGTCATCTTTAGTGGAACCTAAAGGAAAAATCATTGATAACAAGTAATTTGGTCCATTTTTATTGGTCCAATCATCATGAAATTTTAACACTATGTAAATGAGAGGCAGTGATTTCAATAAATGTCAAAATATAAATAACAACAAACTGGAGAAATGAGGTTTAAAATATACTTTACTACAGCACAGAGTGAAGCGTGACCATCGGAGCTGGAGCTTTCTAATGGGGATTGGCTTAATGATTACCTTTAGAAACCACTAGTTTCCTGTAAGACACCTTTAGATCCCATTAGAAAAATAAACCATCAAATGCATCTGGAATCAGAAAACCAGTTAAACCATTCCTTTACACTGTGATATCAACCCATCAGGAAAACCCAGAATACCAAGAGAGACTATTGGACACCAGCAGGAACTTTTAATGGTTTATTTTTTGATCAAGAAACATACATCAGCATGCTAGCAACACAAGCTAACTGATCTCAGACAACACAGGAGAGATTCTCCACTCAGGGACTCTTTTGTTTCCATAAAGATAACAGATTAGCGTTACTCTACATGCTGTGTCAGCAGCGCTAACACCAGCCAACTCTTTCTACATCAGGATTCAGTGAGTTGTCCTGTTTGGCTCGGTCTTCATGCTCCTGCTGGTCATCTGAAAAGTCCTGAAACTGCAGCGTGGTATTCCAGCCTGATCCTCTGCAGCGCTGACTCAGTGAAAATCCCTCATTCTCACCCACTGCTGAACTGCAGGCCATCAGAAGATCAGGAGCACGACCTCCTTAAAGCTTTGACTCATCATAACTGACAGCGAGCTGCAGAGCATCAGCGTGAGTAAGTAAGCGCCCTGTGGCTGTGATGTATACTGCGTGTTTCTGAGCTACTGCAGCGCAAAAACTACAGCCATGTGTCAGTATTGATGATGATGATGAAGATGGTCAAATTTTAATTAGAACGGTGCCCTGATTGCACCAAGCACACGTTATTAAACGCTGAAAGACTCAGCACAGCTTTACTAGATATTAGCAGTAACTAAAACTACCAGCCCACAGATACAGTACAGCCAGAAGTATGTGGACACCTGACCATCACACCCATATGAGCTTGTTGGATGTCTCATTCCAAAACCATGGGCATTAATAAGGAGTTGCCCTCCTTTGTGGCTCTAACAGCTTCCACTCTTTTGGAAAGCTTTCTACAAGATGTTGGAGAGTCTGTGGGAATTTTAGCTTGTTCATCCAGAAGAGCTTTTGTGAGGTCAGACACTGATGTTTGACGAGAGGGCCTGGCTCACAATCTCCGTTCTAGTTCATCCCAAAGGCGTTCAGTGAGGTCAGGTCTCTGTGAGGGCCACTAGAGTTCCTCTGCACCAACTGGTCACTCCGTGTCTTTATGGAGCTGCTTTGTGCACAAGGGCTCAGTCAGGCTGGAACAGGAAAGGCTCTTCCCCAAACTGCTGACACAAAGCTGGAAGCAGATAACTGTGTAAAATGTCTTTGTGCTGCAGCATCAACATCACCCTTCACTGGAACTGAAGGGCCCAAACCCTGAAAAACAACCCAGCCCATTATCCCTTCTCCACCAAACTCTACTGTTTATCCCTCCTCCACCAAACTCTACTGTTTATCCCTCCTCCACCAAACGCTACTGTTTATCCCTCCTCCACCAAACGCTACTGTTTATCCCTCCTCCACCAAACGCTACTGTTTATCCCTCCTCCACCAAACTGTACTGTTTATCCCTCCTCAACCAAACTCTACTGTTTATCCCTCCTCAACCAAACTGTACTGTTTATCCCTCCTCAACCAAACGCTACTGTTTATCCCTCCTCCACCAAACTGTACTGTTTATCCCTCCTCAACCAAACGCTACTGTTTATCCCTCCTCCACCAAACTGTACTGTTTATCCCTCCTCAACCAAACGCTACTGTTTATCCCTCCTCAACCAAACTCTACTGTTTATCCCTCCTCCACCAAACTCTACTGTTTATCCCTCCTCAACCAAACGCTACTGTTTATCCCTCCTCCACAAACGCTACTGTTTATCCCTCCTCCACCAAACTGTACTGTTTATCCCTCCTCCACCAAACGCTACTCTTTATCCCTCCTCCACCAAACTCTACTGTTTATCCCTCCTCCACCAAACTCTACTGTTTATCCCTCCTCCACCAAACTCTCCTGTTTATCCCTCCTCAACTAAACTCTACTGTTTACCCTCCTCCACCAAACGCTACTGTTTATCCCTCCTCCACCAAACTCTACTGTTTATCCCTCCTCCGCCAAACTGTACTGTTTATCACTCCTCCGCCAAATGCTACTGTTTATCCCTCTTCCACCAAACTCTCCTGTTTATCCCTCCTCAACCAAACTCTACTGTTTATCACTCCTCCACCAAACTGTACTGTTGGCTCTGCATTCCGGTAGGTAACGTTCTCCTGACATCCACCAAACCCAGATTCATCATCAGATTGACTGATAGAGAAGCTGATTCATCTCTCCAGAGAACACGGTTCCACTGCTCCAGAGTCCAGTGGCGGCGCCACTCCAGCTGACACTTGGCATTGCGCATAGTGATCTTAGGCTTGTGTGCAGCTGCTCAGCCATGGAGACCCATTTCCTTCGAGCTCCTGATGCTCAGATCTTATGCTGATGTGGCTTCCAGAGGCAGTTTGGAACTCTGTAGCGAGTGATGGGTAATTTTCACACTACTTAAGCACCCAGCAGAACCGCTCAGTGAGTTTCTGTGGTCACACTGCTGATGCTTCCACTTCACAATAACAGCACTTACAGTTGTCTGGGGCAGATCTAGCAGCACAGACATTTCACAAACTGACTTGTGGCAGAGGCGGCATCCTATGACAGTGCCATGTTTAAAGTCACTGAGCTCTTCAGTGCAACCCTCTACTGCCAGTGTTTGTCTATGCAGACTGAAAGGCTGTGAGCTTGATTTTTTACACCTGTTAGCAATGAAACACCTGGACTCAGTAATTAGGAGCGCCGTACAGTGTGCGTCAGTAATGTGATAAATTGGGCTAGTATTTGATTTTTTTTTGAGAATTTTCCTCAGCCAATAGATGATATTTGGAGAAAGATGGGCTCATATTTTGGCAGCAAAAGTGGTACTTTGTGTCATTGATCCACAGCGTTAATCTTTAACTGCTAAATCAATTACACAATAGATCACAATAAATCAGATTTACAGGACATTTTGTTTAGACCTGGAACGGAAATTTCAAAGAAGAAGCTGGAAAGTCAGAGCCCAACTTTACTGAGACATTTAAGGCAAATGAGTGATGATTTAGGCACAATGCTAATTGGTGGGTATAGGCTTCCATTACATGTCTTGCTTCCAGGACAGACTCATTAATTCTGAACATAAACTACTGCAGGAACATCAGGACCATCAGGAACATCTTCATTTCTGCAGATTCACCAGACTAATCAAGCTCAGCTGCACAGTTACGCCTCTTTATCTCCACTCAGAGCAAACGGAAAAAGAACTGACACAGAACGGAACGAGTGAGACACGCTGACGCTGCGAAGACAGGAAATGGAAAATGAGCACAATGAATATGTAAGATGAATAAGACCAACTTAATAAACGTTGCCTTATCTAACAAACATCGGACTTCCTGCACTTGCATATTTTTTGCTGAAATGAATCTACAAATGGATATTCCATCACAGTTTGCAAAATATTTATGTTAATAAAAGTGAATATCAGTGTTATTGTGGTTTGATCCACTGTGAGAAGAAAGCAGGACAAACATGTGGAGGAGAGACAGTTCACAAAGATCTCATCGTCCAGGTTTAACAGCTGTGACTGGATTATGTAGAATCCAGTTTGATGATATGCTAATAACCCTTTTCTTTAGAGTACGTCTCTCTATTAAGTCTCAGGGAAAACAGCACCAAATATTACAAATGAACAGGTGAGTTTTGTGTAAAACATCCAACAAAGTCTAAACAAAGGTTTAGTTAAATATTAGTGGACACTGTATTTTAGTGGGCATTGTGACGTTATCCATACTTAGTGCATGTATATTGTGGCGCAGAAGAGCAAAATGAACCTAGTTAAGAAAAAAAAACACAGATTCAGGTTCCTTGGACCTTTAAAGCACATCTACGATCAGGACATCAACAACTAAATCAAACACCACTAATACATCAGATTTCAGGTAAATCACACGGTTCACTGTAAAAATGAACTTGCTGAGTGAAATTATTTGACATCATGTCAATATATCTAATATTTCTCATTTCGAAATTGCTGTAAAAACATTATTGTGCAACATTTTCTTCCATTTTTACCTGTTAAGTCATTTTATTGACTTTTATTGAGTTGCTGAAGATAATTTTACTCACTTTAATTACTCAAGTAAAGACAAAATGCCTGAAGGAAGTAATTTGCCAGTGTAATATGCGAAATACAGTTCAGTAGGTCACTACAAATAAACATGTCCAGAAATAGGTTGAATAAACTGATCATATTTTCCAGCAAATCTCATCATGAGAAATATTAAATACTGTAATGAGAGTTAAGATGATTCCACCTAAGATTTATGATTTACAGCATTGCAGTGGCCAAATTTCAACAAGTAACTCTTTATTTATCATAAACACTGAATAATAACTATAAACATAATCATGTTGAATTCTGGGTAATGATGATAAAGGAGTCTCTTCTTCTATAAACAGGGACGTTTTAAGCCACAGTCACACGTGTGGCCATTCTGATGCAGTAAAAACACGAGGTAAACACATTTATATCAGATAATTATATATTTGTGAGTTTAGTGCTGTGGTTAAAAAGTGTAGATGGGCAGTGTGGCTGGTGTGCGCAGCAGCACTTGGCCAAGCCGCTAACATAGCAGTTAGCAAGCTGGCTAACCTGCCTATTATAAACAGTAAAAATTAAAAAATGAAGATAGTACATCAGTCTAATACTGTCGCCCGACTGGCTGTGCATCTTACTTTTGTGTTTGTTTTGAGTCAGTGGAGAAGAAATGTTTGATGCTAACTGCTAAAATTAGCATTTCCTCCATTCAGGAACTGCAGTATACAAAGCTCCGCCCCTTCTGAGGTCAACACAGCCAAAGTAGCAGCACTATTGGTTGAGGACATGTTAAAGTCCACTCACTGGGACAAGTTCCGTTAAACTGAATGCACTTTCGCTGACATCTCAGTCGTGAGTCTTTATGGCAGGAAGTTATCGGCAGTGGTTGTAGCTGGACATCCTGAAGGTCCTTCTTCAGTCAAATGTCGTCTCGTTTTCATGACATTCGTAAAAGTCATAATCCCCGTCCGCAGTGACGGTGCCGTTGCCAGGGGCGACCTCACTGACCACGCTGCGTAAGGTCACCCGGGTCACGCTCAGAGACTGCTTCCTGGGCACTGGAAGCCGCGTGTGGCGACACATCACCTCCTTAAACATCTCCCTGAAGCGAGTGGACATCAGGTTGTAGAGGATGGGGTTAACGGCGGAGCTCAAATAGAAGAAAACCCCCGAAATCACGTGGACGTACTCGTACGCCTGAAAAATCTCCACCTGGCCACCGGCCCACTGGTCAAGGAAACTCCACATCAGACGGTCAGTGTGAAATGGAGCCCAGCAGATACCGAACATCACCACCAGCACGACTGTAGAGGAACAAACACACATTTGATGCATTTAAAGTGATAGTTCAGCAAAAGTGTTCAAAACCCCCAGCAGACGACAATAAGGAAAGGAAGCAGTGATTCAGTGAATTAAAGCGAATTACTAATATGCATTATGTAAATTACACAGTTATTCACAGTTAGCTGCGTTAGCATGTTCGGTCAAGCCGTCTCTTTAAAGCCGCATCTTTAGGCCTAAATATATGTTTCCTTAAGTAGGAACTCCACCAAAGTCTTAAAATATCTAAATAATACATTTTTTTAGATGTAACAGAGCCACTCAGAGTGGTTCAGAGTGGTTTGGCGTGAAACTCTCTGAAAGTTCTAGATAAACTTACCGAGTCAGAACTGTTCACAGTGGTGGTGATAGGAACCAGACGTCCACCTCTAAAAGCTCCCTCACAGAAAGTTCCTACAGTAAATGGTTATGAATTCACTGCCTGATGACTGAGACACTGTTTTATGATAGTTTAGAGAACTTAAACTCCATTCATGGTGGAGGGATACATGCAGGGCGCTGTGAGGCAAAATAGTCCCCAAAGAAAACTTATTATTTCAGATTTTCCACTATTTTCCATCATCAACATTCCATATAAACTCAGAAGACTCGTGTAGGTTCACTGGTGGTTCTGGATAGTAAATAAAATGTCTATATCTGTGTTGTAGTCATGGCGACCCCTGGTTCCTATCACCACCACTGTAAAGACATCTGAACTATTTCACACCAAACCACTCTGAAATACTTTTTGTGAAATTTTGAAATATTGGTGGAATTCCTCTTTCAGTTGTAAGTAGAATGTGAGACGGCTAATCTTGTTCTTATGGACACACAGTGTACATGTAGGACGTATGTCCTCTGAATAACTTTCCAGTAACCAATAAACAGCTGATGAATTTTGCTATAGTTCTGTCATCAAGTGTAAACTGGAAAGTCCTAATTTTGGGAACCCATATGGCAAAAACTATATTCCAAATGTATTTATCAAATATATTTTTGCAATGTATGAAAATGGCCAAAAAGTATTTATTAAATATATTTTAGATGTGTTTATCAGTATTAGTTATTATCTGTGTTCAGTTGAGTGTAATGAAGGTTCCAGATGTAACTAAATGTTCTTCTGTGATCTGCACTGTGCTCTACATTAACTATGTACGTCTGCAGTCAGACTCTCACACACAATGTATTTCACATAAACAAGATATCAGATCATAACTGCATTTCACAGAGTATCAATACCCACAACACTCGCTTCTGTCCTGTTAAAGGATCATTAGATCAGATTTAAAATGAAGATACTGGAACACAAATTCATCTCTAAAGGTATCAGACAGTGAAGAGCATCAGACAGGATTCTGGATATTTTCATACATTTTCAAATTGATCTGATAAACATTTACATACATTTATGTTTGTCTCTGTGTAAATATTTCCACATACATTTTAAAATATATTTGGTTAATATGACGATATATTCTGATACACATTTAAGTGTTCGGAATGTGTCTCAGCATCGACTGCAATGTATTTGAAATGTATTTCAAATATATAAAAATACATGTCCATATATTTTTTTTTTCATATGAGTAGTGTGTATGTAAGCAGCATCCTGACCAATCAGATGGCTGATTGAACTTACAGAGAGAGAGCTAACCTAACAAGCATAACAAAGGGATCAAGCAAGCTGTCTGTCTGACCGCTGCCATTTGTTTGTTTGTTTGTTTAAGCAGCCAGCAGTAAAGACTGGGACTGAGGGCTGTCAATCTGTTTTATTTAATTTCTATGTTTTTTATTCCAGCTTTGCTGGATGTTTAATGTAACACTTATTTAAGCTTCTTTAAGATTCTTTGGGATATTAAATATATCAGCTGTATGAAATGACCATCATACAGATCCACAGATTTACTCACACAGCATCTTAGTGACCTGCTGCCTGCGCGCTTTCTGCTGCTGACCGCGAACTCCGCCGTATCCGTCCTGCTGCGGTCCGTCTGCGGCCTGCAGCGCCTGCAGCATCCTCTCCCTGCGCAGCCGCAGGCCGATCAGCAGGTACAGCACGCTGAGGGTCAGCATGGGCAGCAGGAAGAAGATCAGCGTGGTGATCTGGATGATGAGGTTGTACATCCAGCGCGGTTTGACTAGCATGCAGGTGTCCGAGCCGGGCAGGCCGCCCTGGCCCCGCCCCCGTGGCCGCGGCAGGGTGAAGATGCCGTGCAGGCTGGTGTTGGGCAGAGCGCACACCACCGACACGCCCCACACGCACAGGATCACCCGCCTCGCGTGGGTCCGGGTCATCACGTACTTGGCCCGGAGCGGGTGGACCACGGCGATGTAGCGCTCCACGCTGAGCGCCGTGACGTTCAGGATGGAGGCGAAGCACACGGTCTCGAACAGGAAGGTTTTGAAGTAGCAGCCGCTCTCCCCCAGCAGGAACGGGTAGTTGCTCCACAGCTCGTACAGCTCCAGCGGCATGCCCAGCAGCAGCACCAGCAGGTCCGACACCGCCAGGCTGAACAGGTAGAAGTTGGTGGGCGTCCTCATCACCCTGTGCTGCGTGATGACCGTGCAGGTGAGAATGTTACCCATAACCCCCACGGAGAAGATCAGCAGGTAGGTGACGCAGACGGGCAGGAAGACCGGAGAGCGCCGCGGGCCGAGATACTTCTCCAGGTACTCATCCGGGTCCAGGCAGTAATCCTCCAGCTCCGCCGCGCTGAAGTTCTGAGCAAAGCTGGAGTTACACAGCAGGTCCTGGACACACGTCAGTGCTGCGGACGAGCAGTTGGGTTTGGCCATTGTCTTAGAACTGGAGATGATATTAACATAGCCAAATTTAGACAGCACCAGCTTCATTTACTTTACATATTCATTTAATGGTCTGATGGGTTGTGACGACATTAAACAAGCTGATAGTTCTGGTCCTAAACTCTTTCTGCTGCGTTCAGAACTCTTTTAAAATCCTTCATATTCACACGGCTACAACGTCACACAACAGCTCTGTTTCAATGCACCAACTCACTTTAAAGCCTTGAGCTGATAATGTAATAATGTAATAATCCTTGATTGTTATGCTGCTCACACAGAGCACTGAGAGCACTGATGAAATTAGATCCTGGTTCTGTTTAAACTGAGGGGCTGACAACTTACTTTCTCAACTAGAACGAGGCTCACCTGTGAGGAAAACCAGCAAAGACCAGCATGACTGAAAACCAGCATATGTTGGTGCTTTTGGATGCTGGTATGCTGGTCAACCAGTATAACCATGCTGGGTGACTTGGTAATCAGGCACCAGACCAGCATAAACGATTTTAGGCCAGCATAAACCAGCATAAGCCAATTTAGACCATCATAAACCAGCATAAACCAGCTTAGACCAGCATGGACTTCAAAGTGGTCCAAACTGTTTATTTCAGCAAGGCAGCTAGCTAACAGGCTAAAAGGTAGCTAACACGCTAAAAGGTAGCTAACAGGCTAAAAGCAGCTAAAAGGCTAAACAACTACTCCTTTTATATCGCAGGCTTTAAATACCGAAATACACATGAAGAGCTACTTCTAAAGTGAAGAATATTGAAGACACATTAAACACCTGTATATTATGGTATGTTCATTACTGTATGTGACAAAGTGTTGATAAATCGACTGTTTTATACAGTTTTATACAGTGACGTGTGACTGAATGTTCTTGTCCTCTCCATGGTCTGTGGTTTCTAGGCAACAATAACGGCCTCTAATGGATCTACATTTCTTGGCGGAATAATTTACCAGGCTTGTTCTTAATAATAAATGATTTATTGTAAAATTGTGTAATTTTTATGCTGTTATCATTTAATAAAAGCTATAAGCCACTTGAGGTTGTACGTGATTTTAATGCAAATAAAGAGGTTGTAATTCTGTGCCTTATAACCCCTCACTGTGATAAAATCACTGTAACGCACGGCTCTCGCTGCTCATTGCTTTATAATGCAGATTACGCAGAACACATTCATGTACCTGTTTCTGACTCGTCTCTGGAGCTTCACTTCAGCTTCCACAGATTCATCAGCATTTTCTACAACTGAGATAAAAAGTGTTGAAGAACTGCGTCACCAGTTAAACACATCAGACATCACACAGAACACCTACGCCTGCTCCGTGACGCTCAGATTGGCTAAAGAGAAACTATATGTTTAATAAAGTTATTAAGAAGTAGAGGAATAGAAGTCTTATAGCTCTTCTCACTGTAGTTAAAAAATCAAAGGCTTTATAGAGGAATATGAGTAAAACACTGGAAAGACAAAATAACATTCATATATTTAGGACAGTAGTTTTTCCTGCAGTGAAAAGAACAAGAAGAAATTACAGGAGAATTACTTAATTTCATGCAATGTTTACAGTCTTAGAAATGATGGTTCCTCCAGGGTTCCTTGAGTAAAGAAAATGGTTCTATATAGAACCATAAACACTCACTTTGCATGCTTAAACGGTTCTCTGCATCGTTAAGGGGTTCTACAGATTGATGGAGGATGTGCTGTGGATGGTTCTATATAGAACCTTTTTGAGAATGGTTCTATATAGCACCAAAAAAGGTTCTTCTATCATTACAAGCTTGACACTGGAACAATAGAGGAACCCTTTTTGGTGCTGTATAGAATCCCAACCCTGAATGTGACGCACAACTTCAAAGCTCTGCTCAAAACCCCATATTTGACCTGACGGGTTTTAAATCTTACTAGGCATAGCAACAGTAGCTTAGGGGCGGGGCTTAGTGAGCTTAGTGAGTCAGTTGGACTTTAGGTGGCGCTGTGTGTTTGTTTGGGTGGGTCTGAGTTGAAGTTGACGTTCTGAATGAAGGTGATTCACCCGCTGACACACTCTGAGCTGGAGACGGATTGTCGCGTGTCGCCTCTTGTTGATTTAATAACTTTGTCGTCATTCTGTCTAATTATGCTGACGTTCTCTCTCATTATCGTTAGTATGGGTGGAGACCAATGAGGAACGAGATGAACCGATAAAACTGGAGAACAAACACATTAACTCGTCTACATTAACGTTACTCAGACCAGAGCTGAATCACGTATGAATCACTGATTCATGAAACTGTCCTATGGAATTAGCTGAGGGCAAACAAGCCCCACCCACTGCAGCCCTCATTTAAATATCATCACAATTAAAGGACTAACGAACTAATAAAGATCCAAGACTGGAATTCAGATTAATATTTACAAATTAACATTCTAGCACAAGAACTGCTGAGTATACAGTTATTATTATATCACTATCAATGTTATTAATATTACTGATATTATAGATTATATTCGACATAATTTTGATAATTTACCCACAAACCAATCATTTTGATGAACCGGATGTCAGATTTGACTGAATGAGATTCAGCATCTTTAATTTCCTAGTGCTAATTATTATGTAGGGGTCCTCTTATGACATTTATTTGGTTTTGTGTACCATAAACAATCATAATTCATTTCTACATGATTATTTTCTTTTCTTTATCATTTTAAACAGGCTGTTTTTGTTACTGTGCCTTTAATACAGGAGGTTTTTCATGATATGAGTCCTTTAAAATCTAGACGATGTTGTGTGAACTCGTTCGTCCTCATCCAGCTCCGTTTACACATTTACACACTGCAGTGCTGTGAGCATTAATTCAGGTGTTAATTTACCTGCTAAAATGTAATTCAGTCTAAAAGAACCTGAACACATACGGTTACAGCAAGTGTTTAAACAGCTGCACAGCATTAATCAGTACTGTTTGTGTTTAAACAATCATGTTAGAAACCAGATTAAATATATTCTAATTCTGACGCTGATGAATGAATGTGAGGTGAATCCTGATTCTCTTTATCTGTCTGAGCCGCTCAGAGCTTCAGAATAAACACAGATAAACTGTAAACACTGCAGCTCCTCAGTGAGAGCTTTACAGTGTAAAAAAAACACTGACAGACAGAAAATCACCACTGACTGTATTAACACTAATGTTATTTGTGTTTATTCTGATATTAGTGTTTTTGTCCAGATAAAGAGCTTTTTAAACATAACATTCTCAGATATATTTGCTGTGTATGAATTCAGTCATCTGAAAACGCTGTTATAGAGTCAATGTGAAAAATGACCCTTTGATGTTTATTGTTATTATAAATAATGTTGAGTCTTACCTGAGAGAGAAGTTCTCCATGAAACCTGCATCGGTCAGTTTGTTCTTTCACAGAGCCGCAAGAGAGAATGAACCGCCCCCCCCCTCCCAACACACACAGAGATCTACATCACCACACACACACACACACACAGATCTACATCACCCCACACACACACACACACACACACACACAGATCTACATCACCCCACACACACACACACACACACACACACACGCATACACAAACACACACACAGATCTACATCACCCCACACACACACACACACACATACACAAACACACACACAGATCTACATCACCCCACACACACACACACACACATACACACACACACACACAGATCTACATCACCCCACACACACACACACACACACACACACGCATACACAAACACACACACACACATACACACACACACACAGATCTACATCACCACACACACACACACACACACACACACACACGCATACACACACACAGATCTACATCAACACACACACATACACACACACACACACACGCATACACACACACACACACACACACACACACAGATCTACATCACCACACACACACATTCACACACATATAAGAGAGAGAGAGAGAGAGAGAGAGAGAGAGAGAGAGAGAGGGAGAGAGAGAGAGAGAGAGAAAGCGAGATACGGAGAGATACCAGAGAGAAGAAAACAGTTGTGTGTGTGTGTGTGTGTGTGTGTGTGGGTGTGTGTGTGGTGTGTGGGGGGCTCTGATGTTCTCATGAGGTTCTAATGAAAGTGTTTTATCATGGCTGGATCTGCTCCTCTGTAGAGTCTGATCAGCTCTACCTGCTGGAGCTCAGCGTCTCCGTCTGTTCATTGTTCATGTCTGAGCTCCTCATCGCTGTGAGATATTTACATTATCACACTGTACAATCCTCAGAAATCTGCCTATAGTTTGTTGGTGAAAAGCGTAAACAGTTCAGATTGACTCTCATAATCTGGATTATAATATGGACCGACTGATAAACATCCATCTGAAACAAAACTACACCACTGATATATGCAGCAGTGGGCTACACCCGTTTCCATGGTCACAGTACTGTCGTTTCCACTGTACACCTATTCAAATGGTCACCCTACACCTGTTTCCATAGCCATGCTGCACCTGTTTCCATGGTAACACTACATCCATTTCAGTGGTTACGCTCCACCAAATTCCATGGTTTTGCAACATCTACACCAAAACTACATCCTTGCTGTTGTACATGAGCTGATGATGCCACAGTTGGCCTGATTTGGTCCCTAAAATAAGGAACATCTGTATTAATATATCAGGATGTACTACAGTCTGTCTGAACATATACAGTCTATATATTTACATCAGCACATTTAAAACTAAACAGTAGAAGCCATATCGCCCCCTACACTTCCTGTAGTGTATTACAGTCTGTCAGAGTGACTGTGTGGATCATATGAACATTATAGAGCTTTTTAAATTAAACAGTAGAAGCCATATCGTCCCCTACACTTCCTGTAGTGTATTACAGTCTGTCAGAGTGACTGTGTGGCTCATATGAACATTATAGAGCTTTTTAAATGAAACAATAGAAGCCATATCGCCCCCTACACTTCCTGTAGTGTATTACAGTCTGTCAGAGTGACTGTGTGGATCATATGAACATTATAGAGCTTTTTAAATGAAACAGTAGAAGCCATATCGCCCCCTAGACTTCCTGTAGTGTATTACAGTCTGTCAGAGTGACTGTGTGGATCATATGAACATTATAGAGCTTTATAGAATAATAGAAAATAAGCATTAGAGAATGTAAGTTATGATATTTTGACTCTTTCTAAGTGGACTTTGACTGATCTCTGCATCTGCTGAATGTGACGCCGTGCCTCTCTGTGGTCAAACTGGATGAGTGAGAGGTCCTCAGATGCGGTTTGGCTCAGAGTCGTGTGTGAAGATACGTCATGCTGACCGCTGTTATCCCCTCAGATGCTGATGTGATCTGACAGAAATCTGCAGACAAAGCAGAGCTTTTAGTCTGTGAGCGACTCTGAGGTTGATGTGACCGCAGCTCTGGCCTTTTCCTGCACACAGCACTCACAGTAACACACGCCGGACCAGATTCATAAAACCGGCCGGTAGCAGCGCTACGCTACGCAAAACCAGCGCAGTAAATAAGAGCTGTTCATAAAGTGAACAGCTGATCAGTGCACCAGTGGGTTTTTATTGCTGCAGTATTTTCACCTGTGTCCTGGACAAGAGCCAATCAAAATCCACATGTAAATGAGCTCATACATGTTAAAGAAATACCAAGTGAGGCTCTGTTTGGCTGCCAAAGGAAATAAAAACAAAGAAACAAAGAAAAGCAACATTTTCAGAAACAGAGCTGCAAATTTTAAGGGAGGAAGTGCTGACAGATAATAAATTGTTCAGTAAAGTTGCTTTACGTTTTTTAAAAAATGTTTATACATTCATATTTATATTTACATTTATATTTTCAATTCATTATATTTGCAGTAACAACTTTTACTGGCATACATTACAGTTCAACATTTGGTATTTTTTATCACAATTAAAAATTAAATCGACATGTTTACATTCTAATAATTATGTGAGCCATTTCAGCTTTTGTGTACTATTATTTATTTATTTATTTATATATTTTTACACATGTGGAAATTAAAATTCCACTGATAAATATTACATTTTGAATAGAAATTCAGAACTGAAATTCAGTTTGTCTGGTAAGTAATTACTTTTTACTAGTAAAATATCATTTTCACACATCTAAATTGAATTTCTTTGTAACATTTACAGTAAATTGAAAAATAGTATTAAAAGTTAAAACTGATTGCAATAAAATAAATTTAAACATATAATTAGAATTTCAACATGTCAAATTACACTTCACTGATGTGGAGTTCAGGCTAAACCTGCTTTCTACTCAGGACTAAACTGCTGTAGCTGAATGGGTGGGGCTAGACTGCTGTAGGCTGAATGGGTGGGGCTAGACTGCTGTAGGCTGAATGGGCGTGGCTAAATTCCTGTGAGCTGAATTAGCTTGAATTCTTTCATTTCTGAAAAGAGAGAAACGTGTTTTTCTGTGTTATGGGCTCTTCAAACTGATGTACTTTGTCATGTTTTATATCTTTTCTGCTGTTCTGTTAAAGAGGTCGGCGCGTATCAGAGAGTTTATCTTCAGTAAGACGGTTTGAGGACAGTTTGACAGTTTGAGGTGACAGTAATAATAACAGTGGTGGTAACGCAGTTCTTTTCACTGTAACTGTCTTTTCTCTCAGCAGTGGAGGAAACAGTGCATATTGAAAAATATAGCAGCAGAAAAGCTTCATTATGAACTACAGATTAGCTGTGAATGCTGATGGACGTGTAGCTGTATGTGTTTGGACGTGAGTGTAACGGCACTGTCTGATCCCATCTAACCGTCTCTGACGGACTGCAGTGACGGAAGACCATCTGCTCTGCTGTGAGTGCTCTGTTTGTCCACAGCTCACTGACCTTGAACACAGTTCAGTTACCTGCACTCTCCAAAATGCTTTAATTCCAGCTGGAATTTAAGGCGAGGCTGCTGACGACTCAGAGGAACATGGGTCTGATTCTGAGTGTGGTACGGTTCAGCGGGCTGTCCATCACTGACTGACTGACTGACTGATTCCATTGTTGAAGCAAGACAAGCAGCAGGTGGCGCTAAACACTAGTAAAGGATGGCCTCATACTACATACAGAAGTCTGATATAGACATATATGCACATATATCAAAAAAGGGTCAGACATATATAATTTAAAATGTATGGACATACACTATATGGCCAAAAGTATGTGAACAGCCCTTCTAACATTTGAGTTTAGGTGTTTCATTGCTAACAGGTGTATAAAATCAAGCTCACAGCCTTGTAGCCTCCATAAGCAAACACTGGCAGTAGAGGGTTGCACTGAAGAGCTCAGTGACTTTAAACATGGCACTGTCATAGGATGCCGCCTCTGCCACAAGTCAGTTTGTGAAATTTCTGTCCTGCTAGATCTGCCCCAGACAACTGGAAGTGCAGTTATTGTGAAATGGAAGCATCTAGGAGCAACAACAGCTCAGCCATGAAGCGGTAGACCACGAATGCTGAACCACATAGCGTGGAAAAATCGCCCATACGTAGGAGTTTGAAGGAAATGGGTCTCCATGGCTGAGCAGCTGCTCACAAGCCTAAGATTACTATGTGCAATGCCAAGCATCAGCTGGAGTGGTGTAAAGCGCCGCCACTGGACTCTGGAGCAGTGGAAATGTGTTCTCTGGAGTGAATCAGCTTCTCCATCTGTCAGTCTGATGATGAATCTGGGTTTGGTGGATGTCAGGAGAACGTTACCTACCGGAATGCAGAGCCAACAGTAGAGTTTGGTGGGGGAGTGATAAACAGTAGAGTTTGGTGGGGGAGGGATAAACAGTAGAGTTTGGTGGAGGAGTGATACACACTAGAGTTTGGTGGAGGAGGGGTAAACAGTAGAGTTTGGTGGAGGAGGGATAAACAGTAGAGTTTGGTGGAGGAGTGATAAACAGTAGAGTTTGGTGGAGGAGGGATAAACAGTAGAGTTTGGTGGAGGAGGGATAAACAGTAGAATTTGGGGGAGGAGTGATAAACAGTAGAGTTTGGTTGAGGAGTGATAAACAGTAGAGTTTGGTGGAGGAGGGATAAACAGTAGAGTTTGGTTGAGGAGTGATAAACAGTAGAGTTTGGTGGAGGAGTGATAAACAGTAGAGTTTGGTGGAGGAGTGATAAACAGTAGAGTTTGGTGGAGGAGGGATAAACAGTAGAATTTGGGGGAGGAGTGATAAACAGTAGAGTTTGGTGGAAGAGGGATAAACAGTAGAGTTTGGTTGAGGAGGGATAAACAGTAGAGTTTGGTGGAGGAGGGATAAACAGTAGAGTTTGGTTGAGGAGGGATAAACAGTCCAGTTTGGTTGAGGAGTGATAAACAGTAGAGTTTGGTGGAGGAGTGATAAACAGTAGAATTTGGGGGAGGAGTGATAAACAGTAGAATTTGGGGGAGGAGAGATAAACAGTAGAGTTTGGAGGAGGAGGGATAAACAGTAGAGTTTGGTGGAGGAGGGATAAACAGTAGAGTTTGGTGGGGGAGTGATAAGCAGTAGAGTTTGGTGGAGGAGGGATAAACAATAGAGTTTGGTGGTGGAGTGATAAACAGTAGAGTTTGGAGGAGGAGTGATAAACAATAGAGTTTGGTTGAGGAGTGATAAACAGTAGAGTTTGGTGGAGGAGTGATAAACAGTAGAGTTTGGTGGAGGAGGGATAAACAGTAGAGTTTGGTGGGGGAGTGATAAGCAGTAGAGTTTGGTGGAGGAGGGATAAACAGTAGAGTTTGGTGGAGGAGTGATAAACAGTAGAGTTTGGTGGAGGAGGGATAAACAGTAGAGTTTGGTGGAGGAGGGATAAACAATAGAGTTTGGTGGTGGAGTGATAAACAGTAGAGTTTGGAGGAGGAGTGATAAACAATAGAGTTTGGTTGAGGAGTGATAAACAGTAGAGTTTGGTGGAGGAGTGATAAACAGTAGAGTTTGGTGGAGGAGGGATAAACAGTAGAGTTTGGTTGAGAAGTGATAAACAGTAGAGTTTGGTGGAGGAGGGATAAACAGTAGAGTTTGGTGGAGGAGGGATAAACAGTAGAGTTTGGTTGAGAAGTGATAAACAGTAGAGTTTGGTGGAGGAGGGATAAACAGTAGAGTTTGGTGGAGGAGGGATAAACAGTAGAGTTTGGTGGAGGAGGGATAAACAATAGAGTTTGGTGGAGGAGGGATGATGGGCTGGGCTGTTTTTAGGGTTTGGGCTCTCAGTTCCAGTGAAGGGTGATGTTGATGCTGCAGCACAAAGACATTTTACACAGTTATCTGCTTCCAGCTTTGTGTCAGCAGTTTGGGGAAGAGCCTTTCCTGTTCCAGCATGACTGAGCCCCTGTGCACAAAGCAGCTCCATAAAGACATGCAGTAACCAGTTTGGTGTGGATGAACCCCAGTGGGGTCCTCACAGAGTCCTGACCTCAACCCCACTGAACACCTTTGGGATGAACTGGAACATCTAGAAAAGGAAGCTGGAACGTAAATCAGAAACTCTTCCAAGTAGTGGGCAAGTTATATGGTGTAAAATGAAGACGTAAATTATGAAGTTTAACATAAATGGTAAGAACCCACTAGAACCACAGTAAGAACCACTGTTTTCTTTTACAGCCCAGATTCTATTTAGTTTGCAGCCAATAAACAGGTTCAAATTACACCAACTGGTCACTTCATTAAGTCCTCCTTTTTGTTTCCACATTCAGTGTCCACTTGATCAGCTCCACTGACCGTATAATTGCACTTTGTAGTTCTACAGTGACAGACTGTAGTCCACCTGTTTCTTTGCATACTTTGTTACCCTGTTCTTCAGTGGTCAGGACCCCCATGGACCCTCACAGAGCAGGTACTATTTGGGTGGTGGGTCATTCTCAGCACTGCAGTAACACTGACGTGGTGGTGTTGTGTTAGTGTGTTTTGTGCTGGTCTGAGTGGATCAGACACAGCAGTGCGGCTGGAGTTTTTAAACACCTCAGTGTCACTGCTGGACTGAGAATAGTCCACCAACCAAAAACATCCAGCCAACAGGGTCCTGTGGGCAGCGTCATGTGACCACTGATGAAAGACTAGAGGATGACCAACACAGACTGTGCAGCAGCAGATGAGCTATCGTCTCTGACTTTACATCTACAAGGTGGACTGACAAGGTAGGAGTGTCTAATAGAGTGGACAGTGAGTGGACACAGTGTTTAAAAACTCCAGCAGCACTGCTGTGTCTGATCCACTCGTACCAGCACAACACACACTAACACAGCACCACCACGTCAGTGTTACTGCAGTGCTGAGAATGATCCACCACCCAAATAGTACCTGCTCTGTGAGGGTCCATGGGGGTCCTGACCACTGAAGAACAGGGTAACAGAGTATGCAGAGAAACAGAAGCCGGTTGGTGTTTATGAGACTCTGTATTTCTTTATAAACATTCTTTTGCATCAATAACTACACAAAATAATAAATAATAATAAAGAGTTTAACATACTTATCCACATACTTTAGTTAGACTGTCTTGGAACTTATTATCATGTCCCGCAAAATTATTATCTAGTACCTTGGAGTTGTAAGTTGTTCCTCACACTTACCTGATTAACAGAACGTGTGTGCCGTGTTTGTGGAACACTGTTCCTGGCGTTTGCGAGCGTCTCTGTTTGTTCCTGTGAATAAAGCTGATCTGTTCATGTTACCTGCTGTCTGTAAAGGTGACTGACCTCCATTAGTGGACAGATAGAATAAATAACCCACCTCAGCACATACATCCCTCAGATCGGTCCTCACTGAACCGCAGTGACCCTCAGAGTTCTCCTGACCTCAGTGGGGCTGCAGCATCTGCACACGGAGCTCCATGATTATTGAAGCAGGATGTTCAGCCACACACACTGAGCAAAGAACTGCTGCAGCAGGTGAGCTGATTTTAACCTCATCTATATATCCAATATTTCTCATAACAAATATTATGGTTAAGGTTATTTATACGTTTTTACTTGTTTATCTTGTGAATGCATCTTATTTTTCTTATTAAATATACAACACTGGGCCTCATTCAGCCACCGCAGTTTTGACGTAGACTCTATCATATATCAACGTTCTCTTATGTGGGGTTTGTTCTTAGGTAAGAACAGAATCTACACACACTCAAGAGCACAGAGGTGAGAACAGTTCTGCGCTTTAAGAACACGTCATGAATCTGACGGAGACTTTTTCTTAGGACCTTTATCAAGAACACATTTGAGAACAGACTCCCGAGGATATTGGAGAACGAGGCCACTGACTAGATTTAAAGTGATTTCACTCAGGAAGAGGCGAGTTTTTCTCTCTGTCTCTGTGATGAATGAGCTCAGCTGCAGTCTGGACAGACCTGTAAGAGCCACAACACATTCACTGAGTGAAAATACTGCGTCACATGGGCAGGTACACACTTACAAACAATAGTTCTTCAAGCGTTCTTTAGTGAAGAAAATGGTTCTAAATAGAACCATGAACACTCAAAGAACCTTTTGCATGATTAAAGAGTTCTAGAAAGAGATGCTTCTATATAGCACCAAAAAAGGGTTCTTTTATTGTTGCAAGCTTGACATTTATCACCAGAGACAACTCTTTTTGGGGCTATCATAAAAATCACAAAAAACGATTCTGTGACTGTTCATGGTTCTATAGAACATTTTCCTTAGTAAAGAACCCTTGAAGAACAGTCCTTTCAAGAGTGTAGTGTTTATCTCACAACCCACCAAATACTTTTTTGAGGTGAAATTAAACTCTTTTAAAAAGTTCTAACACTGTCCATCCAGTTTTACTCAATATCACTGCAGAAATGAAGTTTCTCGTGTTAAGCACATTTTAGATCAGAGTCTGTTGTACATGGTTCTATATGGCACCAAAAACGGTTCTGCTACTGTTTTGATGCCAAGCTTCACACAACAGAAGAACCCTTTTGGTGATATATAGAACCATTTTCAAAAAGGTTCTATACAGAACTACCTACAATACATTTTCCGTCAATCTGAAGAACGATTTCACCATGCAGAGAACCATTTAATCATGCAAAGGGTTCTTTGAGTGTTCTTGGTTCTACATAGAAATATTTTCTTTACTAGAGAACCCTTGAAGAACCACCATTTTTAAGTATATAGGTCAGCTTTGTCTAGTGTGAAGTAGCTGATAGATGTGCTTTCAAAGCAGCTTCCTCAAAGCTGCTGGCATCTCTGTCACCATGTCCACGCCAGAGACGGCCGTGATTGGTCAGAGTGTTCAGGTTGTTGGGGAAAGTTTACAAGAACTGAACTGAGGGCTGATAAAATAATGTTGTGTTTTTGCCGTCTGAGTTTGGTGTGTTACACACGTGATCAGACATATTCACTGTTGTCAGAATGAATCGTGTTCAGTGTGTAAAGGCCTTAAGAGTGATTGATAACCTCCTCACGGTTAGCTGAACCACACCACTGTCCACCACCCAATAATGTCTGCTCAGTGGTGGTCTGTGGTGGTCTCACACTGGGGGGCTGATAACCTGTACAGTAACAGATGAGCTGCAGTCTCTAACTGAACACCTACACAGTGCACCTGTACGGCAGGTGTTTCTGATAAACTGGCCAACGTGTGCATTCACAAAGCAGGTGGACTTAATAAAGTTTCAAGTTAGACTAACTGACCTTAGATATGTGTCTGTGTTTATGAAGACGGTGGATTTTAGCGGTCAGTGAACGGCAGCAGGTCTATTTATTTAACAGGCTAAATGTCCTTTAATGATGGATGTCCATCTGTCCGCTCATCAATATTCACCCACTGACCCACAAACTCATCACACTCTCAGCGAGAGCCGCCTGTTTCAGCCGTTACTGATCTGACGGTGAGAAACGCACCGTGAACACCATCACACCGGCGCTCGGGATCCCTTACATACCCCTCACACCGCACAGCGGATTAGACACCATGTATATGATGAGCTCAGGGCTTTCTTTAGCATCCCATAATAACCCTCCTCACAGCACACACCTGTATTTTAAACGCACTGTAACTGAGCTGGAGAATAAAGCTTTGACTGAAGTAACCAGAACTGAGTTCACAGAGAAAACACCTCATTACATTCATCTAATTAGTGTTATTACTGAGAAGTACGGCAGCAGCTATTCAAATTCAAATGCAAATTCAATTGTGTATATAATTCCATTCCCAGGGCGAGTGTGCATTATTTTAGACAGAATTCAAATTCAAGCAAAAAATGTTCTGACATTAAAAAACAGAATATCAGTCGCTCCTCCTCATCGTGGAGCTCCAGCTCTGCTAGAATGAAAATGTATTTGTGATCCTGTTCGCAGTTGCATTTTCACTGTTAATGAGGCTCTCCTGTCAATCAAACGAAGTGGGTGGGGCATCGTGCGGGGCTTTTAGTGCACGATGTGTTTTCAATCAATCAATCAATCAATCAGTCAACCTTTATTTAAAGTCGGAGGACACTGAGGGAGACCCTCACTTACAGTTTAGAAACAGAACAAAACAAAAACCAAACAGAAATCAGGGATTGTAAAAACAGTCAAATGCTAAAAAAGTACTACTAATAATGATATTAATAGTAAATTCAATAGTAAAAAAAAATCAATAAAGCATTAAAACTGCTACTATATAATAACTTAATGAATAACAGATCAATCTGATCAAATATTGCTAAAATAAAAAAGTTTAATTAAGTTAATAAAATAAATAAAGGTACAGAAGATGTAAAATAATAACCTGGCAGTAGCTAAAAAGTAAAAGATGATAATAAGAAAAATAAAAAGCATAACAAAAGTGCAACAATAACTAAAACATACCAAAATCATATTAAAAGCCACTAAAATCAAATAAGTCTCAGGCTGAACTGAGGAGGTTACAGACTAAAAGCTTAAAATGTTCATGTGACTCCAGAGAGTCTTTTGAGTTTCTGCAATGAACTCCAGCTCAATGATGCTGCAGCTAACAGCAGATTTTTCCAGTTTTAAGGTGAAGTGATGAATCTAATGTTCCAGCAAAAGCCTTAACAAGCCTCAGCTAGTCCAGAACGCTGCAGCCAGAGTCTCACAAGAACCAGAAAGTTCGACCATATCAGCCCAGTTTTATCAACCCTACACTGGTTACCAGTTAAATTCTGCATTAATCACAAATTTTTTTATTGACCTATAAAGCTCTAAACGGACTCGCCCCTCAGTACCTGAGTGAACTTCTCTCTCACTATGAACCATCACGCCTACTTAGATCACAAGGTGCTGCTCACTATTAGTACCTAGAATTAATAAAGCTACATCAGGGGGCGGAGCTTCTCATACAAAGCCCCCCGGCTTTGGAATAATCTTCCAGTCAGTGTTTGGGACTCAGACACAGCCTCAGTGTTTAAGTCTAGACTAAAAACCCACTTGTTTAGTGGAGCCTTTGGTGATTAGTTTTCCCTGTTAGATAAAAGGTGCAGATCTGGGGGTTCATGGTCATGGAGTATTATGGTAAACTGGGAGTGTTGGTGCTGTCGTCCTGCTGCTCACGCGCTCACTCAGGTTTGCTGACGGTGGAGCGGAGGGGCACCGACATCTCAGAGAGCCTCATGTCGCTGTTAGTGAGTCTGTCCCTCTTAGAGAGGCTGTGATATCTAGACCTGCCAGAGTCTCTGCTGCTCTGTTACACTGTGATCTGTGATCAGTCTCTCTGTACAGAACTGACTCTGTGTGTTTCCTTTCTCTGCTGAGTTGAACAGCTGCCCATCCTGTGGGTCTGATGCTGTTGCTTCTTCTGCCTTGATCAGGTGCCACTGCTCACCAGCCTTCTGACCGGTTTGACCACCATGGAGCTTCTCGCTGTACAACGCAGAGCAAACCTCACCTGCATGAACTGACCCTCCTGATGCTGCTGCTGCTGCACAGACTCAAACTGTTTAACCAGAGCCTTTGCTTCATATTCACTGAGCTCTTTTCATATTCATAATAACAGATCATCATTACAGATCATCATTCTTCAGTTACTGATGTTCATGGTTCTCTGTGATTCTCTCCTAACAGCAGTTTTCATTAGTAACACTGACTGATTCTCATTGATCTGTTTCTCAGTGTGTCTCTAAAAGGCCTCTTACAGTCATCAGTCATCACTGCTTAATCTAAACGCTTCTGTCCAATCACAGGCTGTTTTTCCCCTTTTTTGTATTTTAATATTTTATACTAATTGTAAAACCTTATTCTCTGTTCATTTTCCTGTGTTATTGTTTTGCTGTCCGTTCTGGACGAGAGGCAATGTTGCTATTGGCGACGCTCATGAGGGCTCAGACCTGTATTTTTCAGTAAAGCTGCTTTGTGTAAAAAGCACTATATAAACAAACCTTGACCTGACTTGACTTGACGTGAATGAGACTGTGGTCAGAATGACCTCGTGACGGTGTGATAGGCATTTTTAACAGTGATGCAGCAAAGAGCCAAAATATTCTCTTCTACTGCAACACGCCTGACGCTGTCTGTACCTGGACTTTCTTCTTATATTATGTTGTTAAAGGCATGATATGTAAAACGTGTAAATGCACAGTCGCTGCTCCTTCTTCACTCAGCAGCTTTAACATACAGTGACAGTTCGAAGTGCTTTACACAAACAGAAAAATAAAGCATTAATAAAATCAAACGTCACCCCGTTACTCGCCGAGAGCCCCAGTCTCCAGCGGTGGACAGCAGCGCTAACTCTTGTTTTGCTTCTATTTACATCACTTATTTCCTTTGCTGCTGAACGTGGTTCTTTGCCAGGAGCTGGAGGCGGTGATGATGGTCGCTGCCAAGAGCTTCAGCCATTTACAAACTGGTATTACGAGACAGAAAGGGCCCAGAAAGGGTTCAGCTGATTGGCATGCTAACTTCAGTAGATATATCTGCACCGTGATGCACAGACGTCTTCAACAAAACACCAAAACTCTTATTTCTTCACATTCTCTTGATCATTTTTGTTAATTCTGGAATGTTTTAAGCTAAAAATCGAACAAATTCCACCTTTAAAGTGTCCCAGAATGTTGAGCTGTGATTCCCGATTCGCTCTTTCTGCTCTCGTTATCTGGTCGATCAGCTGTTTCTGCATGTCACTCAGGCGCGGAATGTAAACAGTGACCAGAATGAAGAATAAAGCTCTTGTACAGAGATGAACGGTGGGTTTGAGAAGTGCATGATTAGTAGTCCTGTGACATGCACACCTGCATTCCTTTACCCAGAAGCAGATTCTTCCTCTCGGTTTAACCGGTTTGCTCTGAGCTGGACGCTGCGGAGGTGCAGTGTGCTGTCCAGGGTCATCTTAGAAAACCAGGTCTCTGTGAAAAAAAGGGCAGGAGAGGTCAGGAAGTTTTGTGGATTGGAGAGGAATAAAGACGGTAAAGGTGTTTGAAACCCACACCGTCTCAGCTTTACGAGCGCGCCCACACATCTGCCTCTCCGCCACCTCCTCGCCAGGTTGGGCAGAGCCAGCGCCCCCCACTGTGAGGATTTAAAAACTCTGATGGTTTTAGAACAAACTCTGGACTGATATCAGGAGAAATGCTGTCCATGAAGGTCAGTAACCGCTCCTGCTCCAACCGTCTGAGTTCGACATACAGTTGACGACATTAACAAACAACAACAAATGCGAAACGTACAAGCAGACGACTGTGGCACCATCTTGGATACCATAACATTATAACATTATATTATTTAATGTTATATTTCACATAATACAATATAAATTATAATACATAATGTAATATGATATCAATTATTATATATATGTCTTAATATAATGATATGTATGATTAATGATAATGTATGTACAATTAACTATAAGCACATTTCAGGATGTATATAAATATATCCAATATTCGTGATTACATTAGTCTCTACTCTCTAATCTCATTACTCAGTACTGCTACCGTACTGTGTACCAGATTATCTCACTAGATCTTTTTGCTTGATCCAAATACTTTTTCTTAAAGCCAGCAAATAGCATCTGCTGATGTTGTGAGAGTTTCACCTGATACAATTACTTTAGTAAGGAATGTTGTGAAATAAGTTTACAGTATTCATAAAACAGTCGCAATAAATCAACTATATCAATTAGATTTAAGATTTCACTCACCTACACATTTAAAACAGTGGTTCTTTGAGACTTCTTTAGCACAGAGAATGGTTCTGTTTAGAACCATGAGCTCTATATGGAACCATTCCATACTTATTGCACCAAAAAGCGTTCTTCTGTTGTTACAAGCTTGACAACACATTCTCCATCAATCTGAAGAACTGTTTCACCATGAAAACAACCATATAAGCATGCAAATGGTTCTTTGTGTTTATGGTTCTATATAGAACCTTTTTCTTTACCAAAGAACTCTTGAAGAACCATGTTTTTAATGATTGTATACAGAACCATTTGTATGGTGAAACGGTTCTCCAGATTGATCCTGTTTGCTGAATAGTGCTACTCCTCACGCTCACTATTGTAGGTCAGAGATGCACGTTTTGTCACAGTTATGAGGTCCATTATATAGAAATATTAAACACATTTTAATTCACTTTCTGAATCATTTCATAAGAGCTGTTTGGGTGCACAACATTTGAATTTTTGGCAATGTAGACATTTTTAATCTTCCAGCCACTGAAACTCCATCTACTCCATCTCCATTACTAAAACGTTATCTAGCGTTGCACCGATACTGATACCATATCACTATGGTGTATGCTGTTCAGCTCTGTTTTTAACTGTTCTGCACAATAAAGATATTTTACACTGACTTAAGTTGTTAAACATGGTTCTCATTACTAATTATATAATAGTAAATACTGAATATATACAGTAAATAAACAAAAACAGTTTTTCTTAAGCATCTAATAAATATAATCCAACAAGTAAATGCCATCTAGCCAAACTGAGTGTATTTTACATTTACATTTACAGCATTAAGCAGACGCTCTTATCCAGAGTGACTTACTTTTGTTGTCTACTCAGAGAAAATATCTAAGCTAGTTAAAATAGGTGAGAGAGAAAGCCAGTCCTGAGCTCAGACACTGCTAGAAACAAAAGTCCAAGTTGATACAGAGAGAAAAAGAACAGAGTTAAACACAGAGCAGTGCAGTACATTTCAATAAGTACTTAACTCAGAGCTCACTTAAGTGCGGTATAAAGAGACGGTCTTCAGTCTGTGTTTGAAGACGCGCCTTGAAGGATGGCAGGTCGAGCTGAGCTGTACTCGAAGCTCAAAAGGCTCGAGGGACAGTTGGAGTTTTGACCATTGCCATCAGGTAGGGAGGGGCTGGTCCGTTTTTGGCATTGTAGGCATCAGCGTTTTAAATCTGGTGCAGCTGCAGGAAGCAGTGAAGGGAGCGCAGCAGTGGAGTGACACATAGGAAGACCAGCCAAGAGCGAGTTGCAGTAGTCAAGTCTTGAGATGACAAGAGACTGAATGAGCACCTGGGTGGCCTCTCGAGTGAGGAAGGGTCAGATCCTCCGGATGTTGTACAGGAGAAACCTGCATGACCGAGTTAGGTTCGCGATATGAGCCGAGAATGATAACTGGCCATCCAGAACCACACCAAGACTTTTTGTCTCTACAGACAGAACAATCAGAGAGTTTGAGGATCTGAAGTTACTGGGATGAATAGCAGCTCAGTCTTGCTAGGGTTGAGCTTCAGGTGTTGAGCTGCCGTCCATGTAGAGATGTCAGTTTGTCAGTGTTTCAGAAGGTGGGAAGGAGCATTAGTTGAGTGTCGTCAGCATAGCAGTGATAGAATAAGCCATAAGAGGAAGTTACATCACCAAGAGAACAAGTGTGGCATGAAAGAGAAGATGAGGTTCATGAGAGGCATGTTCCCCCTTTAGTGACAGTTATTGTCGTTTATGTTGTTGTTCCAGAGTTGAGATTCTGTGTTTTTATGTTGGGGGTTCAGTTAAACCGGGTTGGGAGTCACCGCTGAGACAAACTGTAAGGCCAGGAGTGACGTGATCTCATTTCAGTTAATTCTCATTTTCTGCTCGTCCTAATAAAAGATCCCTTTCCTAAGCAGATCATGGCGTCTCCTGATTCTTCCTCACAACTCATAAAGAAGAGTGACAGCGGGCCTTAAGAGGAGCACAGACTGAAAGCTGGTAAGTTCTTTGTTTGCTCAGAGTTGATTTGTTGTGATCTCTCCTGGTCAGCCTGCTGTAATGAGGGCACAGAATATAGAACAGAGAACATATATAAAGCTTCTGTTACCAGTAACCAGTGGTCTGATTCCTCAACTGGTGGCACCTGATAGGCACTTGAGTGAACTGTAGGCTGTGAAACTGAAGGCAGCTGCCTCGACGCCTCGCTCCCTGTGCTGTCTCCGAAATCAGTGCCTTAGAAGGTGGTGTTGTCCACTGTTTTAGTGCTGATGTTGCAATTGTCTGCCAATATAGTGAAAGAATTTTACAATATCCTTACACCAATCTCAAAAGGAGAAATATATATATATATATAGACCAAACTTAAGGTGATTCACATCAAGATATCAGTGTAGTGTAGACAGTTGCACCGCTTGGGTAGGGTGCTCACTAGTGTGTATGTGGTGTTTCACTGCACGGATGGGTTACAATGCGGAGGTGAAATGTCCCCGTAATGGGACTAATAAGGGTCACTTAACAAATCTTGTGAAGCAAGAAATAACATTTTTTTACAGGAATATTGTAATTTATTCCCATTCATGATGACTATTGTCTTTATTGAGTGTTCCACAGTTGAACAGCTTCACTCTCCACCATAGTTACTGTATGATTTTCTGAAACGGTCAAGTTACTTAGTTAGTACCCAGTTTTATCAATCAGCCTTCAGCATAGTTTATTACGATACAACAGTTACCGTGGCCAAAATACATGAAACTGGAAGCGACCCCCTTTTTCATTACATAGATAAAAACATAGGATATTGTAATGATATAATGACCGCTGAACTGTAAATGTCCCCGGTTTTCACTTCAGAATCGGCTCACTTCACACCTGTGAGCCCAGAGACTCAACTGATTTAAAAATGTGCATCTATGAGGCCTGACTGCTATTTTTTCACAGAGGCCCAGAATCACTATATCACTAATTTAATGGGAACAGAAAAATCACATTTGACCAGAACCTGTAAACCACCAACCTCACTGAGCCGCTAATCAGGAAGCACGTCCAAAAAACTGCTTAGAGTCTTTATCAATTCTATGAAATCATATTAATAAACATTTGTATGCGTTGTCGAGGGTTTTGCCTCTTGAACTCACCTCAGCCCTGCGTGTGACGTCACGAGCCAACGAGCCCAGTAAGCGGTTTTCAGGCAGCTCCGCGGTGAGTACGTTAGCGCAGTCAGACAGACTGAATGTAACTTTAAGAGCCTCTAACTGGTCTGTGCGCTCTGTGCCCGCGGCGCTGAGGCGCTGAGGCGCTGTGTGTGATGTGTGCGAGTCTGTGTGGCGTTTTGATAATTAAATTAATTAAATAATTAAGTCACAGAGTCCTGTATCGGTATTTACTCTCCTGTGGAGCGCAGACAGGTGTGAAAGTGAACGTTAACGCGTTTTATCGTCGGTAAAGTCATTTTACGTTGTTTTTAAACGTTCATCGTGTTGCAGTCGTGCACAGGACGCACAGCCAAGTTCTTGTTCACGCCTGTAGCGGTTTGCTATTTCCCACCTGTATTGCGGCAAGCCACGCCCCCTGTGCTATTTGATCACAAGCCTCGCGCCCTCGCTAGGATCGGCGAGCGGGTAATACTCACAAGCAGTCCGCCAATAGCGAAGGCCCATCCTAACGCAGGCGGGGCATGCCGGAAAGTGGGAAACAAAACAACGCCCACAGGCTAGTGATGGGAATTCCGGTTCTTTTGGCTCGGCTCACTAAAAAGAGCCGGTTCTTTCGGCTCCCAAGTGGCTCCTCAGATTTTTTGTCGCCTAAATTAATGTATTACCAAATTATGTGTAAAATGAATTACTAATGTAAAAACATACATTATATCAAATGTTTTTTATATGGCTTTATTTATATACTCAACATGGAACAGAGTGCTACAGAAATAAATTATAAAATACAAAAATCAAAGACCCACCTAAATTAGACAAAAAGGTCTAATCTCTGATTGTGTATATTATTTGTAAATTTGTACAGTGAAACAACACATCAACAAAACATCACTCAACAAAATATGAATTAAAATGTGCAACAAAAAAAAAGAAAAAGCAGCATCCTTTAGCGAAGTGGTGGTGTACTGGATGATGCTGCAGACGTTGTAAGAGCAGCAACAGTTGCAGTAAACACACTGGCACCTTTATTAATAGCAGGTTCCCTTGCCTGTCTTTTCTCTTCTAATTGCCTCGATGGATGAACAGTTCGCATATGCCTGTGCAGGCTGTTTGTGGAACCTGCTCGATATGAAATTTTAACTTTGCACAATCTACACTCTGCCTTTGAACTGTCTATCACATTAAAATGTGTCCAAACTTGACTACGTTTCCTGTCACTCATGTGTAGTCTGTCTGACTATGTAAAGCGCGAAGCTCTCTCGCTCTCTCTTGTCTTCCGAGAGCACTTTGTGGGAGACTTTCCCTCCTGTTCGTGTGCTCTGCTGTGTGTGTTTGTAACCCTTCCCCTACCGCCTCCCGCTCAGTGAAGACTCACAGACGTCACCACACATCTTGACCAATCACGCTTTAAAACAGATCGGCTCACAATCAGGAGCCGGCTCCAGTCGTTCACTTCAAAGAGCCGGTTCTTAGCCGGTTCTTAGCCGGCTCCAGTCGTTCACTTCAAAGAGCCGGTTCTTAGAGCCGGATCGTTCGCGACCGACCCATCACTACCACAGGCTGGACTTTCTGGTGGAATTTGGACTTTGAGCTTGTAGGACAGCGATGATTATCAGCTCAGGGTTTGTCCCTCCTGCAGACACACACCCAGAGCTCTGAGCTTCTACCAGCTCTACCACCCAGAGTCCACCTGCTTTCTGTTTTAAAGCAATGTTGAATTAAATCAGTTAAATCCATCTTCATCTTCTTCATCATCATCTTCATCATCATCTTCTTCTTCTACAGCCATGTCGGTGAAAGAGTCCAAGCCAAATCTCACCGTTTCCCAAGCTACCGACATCACGGGACGACTTTTTGGCCTGACTGCGTCCAGCGTCCGTCCACTGCCCAGTTACGATGACCAGAACTTCCATGTGGTCTCTTCAGAAGGTGGACAGTATGTGCTGAAGGTCATGAACTCTGCAGACAGCCAGAATCCCACTCTGCTGGAGGTCCAAACCCACACCATGAACTTCTTATGGCAGAAAGGACTTCCTGCCCAGACTGCTGTCCCCACGGTAACCGGTCAGCTGATGAGTTTGGAGGAAATCGGTAGGACAGAACTTTAATTTGCTTAATCCATGTAGAAAATAGTAAATAGTTAAAGGGGAATTTCACTGATTTTTCTAATTTCCTGCATAATTAACTGGTTGAGATGTAATTAGAGTCATTCAGAGTGGTTCAGAGTGGTTTGGTGTGAAACACTCCGTTCTAGAGAAACTTAGAGTCAGAACTGTTCACAGTGGTGGTGATAGGAACCAGACGTCCACCTCTAAAAGCTCCCTCACAGAAAGTTCCTACAGTAAATGGTTATGAATTCACTGCCTGATGACTGAGACACTGTTTTATGATAGTTTTGAGAACTTAAACTCCATTCATGGTGGAGGGATACATGCAGGGCACTGTGAGGCAAAATAGTCCCCAAAGAAAACTTATTATTTCAGATTTTCCACTATTTTCCATCATCAACATTCCATATAAACTCAGAAGACTCGTGTAGGTTCACTGGTGGTTCTGGATAGTAAATAAAATGTCTATATCTGTGTTGTAGTCATGGCGACCCCTGGTTCCTATCACCGTTTCACACCAAACCACTCTGAATCATTTGGTTTACATCGCACACACTGAATTATGGGGAATTTTGAAATACAGTCAGAAAAGCTTTAATAACAAGCACAAATATTGTATAAATCATTGGTAATTAACTTGAAATCTATAATATCTGCTGAGACTGTAAAATCTTCTGTAGATCATTCTGAGATGATGAGGTTCTGTAACTGAAAGCTGCTTCATTAAATTCAGATCTGCCCCTTCTGACTGATTATTATCAATCAATTAAAATAATTAATTGTTATTAGTCTCATAATTCTGTCCAGTTAATCATGAATGAATCACATTTGTCCTATTTCCTCAAGTTTGACCTTAAAGTAAGATTAGTTTGTGTTTATAAAGCAGTGCAGTGTGTTTAAGCTGTGTGACAAAATCAGCTTCATTAGTGTCTATTTAATACTTTCAGTTAGAGCTGCGTGATACAGCAAAATGTAATATTATGATACTTTGGAGGTTTTTACGATACACAATGTGTCACTATGAGTTCAATAACTTCAACATTTCACACACTGCACTGCACGAAATCTGATTAAACAGGACTAATCCAGCTCTCTTCATAATCAAACATGCAGTTAGGAAGTGTTTTTAAGTACTGATGATATCTCAACATGCTCAGAAAAACGTGTTGTGACATTTTATGATGTAATTTTTCACAATAATGATCAATTTTGTCATATTGACCAGCTCTACTTTCAGTAAATTCAGTAACATTATTGTGTGAACCCAGACCTTGAACATGAAAATCAACTATTACCAACATAAAAAAGGCTTTAATCATTAATCCTGTTAAACTTTATTCATGCATTAACTTTCACAGCATTATTATCATCACTGATTAATAACAGAGTCTGAGAGTTTACAGGCTCTGTCAGGTCACAGAGCACAAAGAAGGTAAATAAGTGAAGACTCGCCACAAACCAGGGAGCCGTTCGTCTGGAGAATTGAAGCTTTATTTCTTGTGTGTAGGTACCAGAAACACTTAGGCTGGACCGATGCCAAGATTAGGCCCAGCCTATACAAGACAAGCGACAGGTGTGACAGACATGACCATGTAGGGTTTAGACACAATCACAGCACGCACCATGACCTAATGACTGATAACACTGCACTGAAGACATTACCCTGCAGTACCGTCCTTCATTGGTGTGATTTTATGCGCTGAAGTTGACTGTTTGTTGTGAACTCAGGCTAATGGAGATGCTCATGATGCACAGCATTCACTTAAGACAGACAGGTAAATGGTTTGAGTGAAAGAAATAATGGCTAATTAAATGTTTCAACAGCTTTTCTACTATTTCCTGGATTAAAGGTGGCGCGTGCATGAAGGAGCCGCTTTATCTCTGTCATTTAGACTGAGATTTCTTATCCAGTTTGAATCGCTCATAAACGTTGCAGATGTCCTGAGGTAAACTGCCGCTGCCCTCCTTCCCCTGGAGGAGTAACCCCGTCCAAATAGGGCTTACGTCCTTCACCTCTGCTTCCACTCAAGGGGTTCCACAAGATTCAATCCTTGGACCTCTCTTGTTTATTATTTATAGTGACGCATCGATACCATCTTTTTCAGACCAAGAACAAGTACATATGTTTTAGTACTCACTGATACTGAGTCTGATACCACACTGAGTACCTATTTAGAATGAAGTATCTGTCAGTGTAAATGAGTGTAATGAATCCTAACAGTTAAATCATTAAATCCATCTGATTGTTAATGAAGTGCGTTCGCTCGCTCTGCTACATCAGTGATCTCTGATCGAGCAGCGCTGCAGTGGAGAACAGGTTTAGTTCCCCATCAGAAAAGCTCTTCTGTACAGCTGTAAGTAAAGTGGGCTCCTCACTGCTCCTCCATCAGACCTCCACAGCTTTGGTGATCGAGCTTTCTCTAGATCTGCTCCTCGTCTCTGAGACTCTCTCCCTGTGCAGGTCCGACAGTCTGATTCTCTCCTCATATTCAGATCTAACTGGCGCTGAATGATTTTAAAAGAAAATCTAATCACAATTTTTCTGCCGATATTGTGATTTTGATTTAATTGCGTTTACTTTCTTTATATTGAGATATGGGCTTTTTTGGCTAAAGGAATCAGTAAAGGAATCTAATTTTACTTTTTTTGCCATTTATTCTGTGCGGAACAAAATTATAGAAACCATTAAAAGTGTCTGCTGGTTCCTGCTGGTGTCCAGTAGACTCTAATGGTGTTTTCTGTTTTCCTGATGGGTTGATATCACAGTGTTAAAGTTTCTAATGGTTTAACAGCTGTTCTAATGGGATCCAAAGATGTCCTAAAGGAAACTAGTGGTCTCTAATGGAAACCATTAAGCCAATCCCCATTAGAAAGCAAAATCATCAGGTTTTAATCCTAATGGTTCTAACAGTCATTTTTTGCAGGTGTTTAGTTAATGATTCCTTTTTTGTGTTTAAATTAATTTTGTTATGATGGTGGCGACGTCTGTGCTGCATCGTGATTGGTCACAGCTCTGACTTTGGAGCTTTAGCATTTTATTTTAGACCAAAATAATCCAAAAAAGAGAAAAACAGAGCCGCAGTCTTCAGATCCTGTGCTGAGAGATGCTGGTTTTAGTAAGAAGCTCCACTGCAGTTCTGTATGTTACTCAGTAATTAAGTTTCTGACCTGAAACTTTTATGCTTTTACTTGTGTTATTATTTTACCCAAGTATCAATAATTTTACTGGAGTATGGATTTAGGCTCCTCTACCTCCTCCGACTGTGAAAGACTGAGGGGTGAACAGTCACAGTCACTAAAAAAGTCTGATGAATCAATATAAACACAATTCAATATAGTGTGATATTTGACCCTAATTACATAAAATATTTGCATAAAAATAAATATCATTAGCGAAAAATTTTATTTTAGTGTAGTAGCAGAGAATAACAGAAATAAATTGTATTTATATGGTAATCTGTAGCTCATTTCTGATGAATCTGTGAATGTTCAGTAAAGTGTCCTGTAGTGGGTGTATATGGGTTGATATTATATGTAGTTCTGATTGTTTACTTTGGGGGTCTTAGTTTGTTGGGTCAATGTGTTAAACTAACCCCCCACCTCCTGGTGTTGAGGCACGTTACATTTTATTTTAGTTTGTGCCGCCGGTAATCTGTAATCTCTCTACTGTAATTCACATTTTTGTATTGTCTTTAATCTGAAAATATTCCTGTTGGCTGTATTTTAGTAAATAACGTACAAACAAAACTAATAAACGTAATATTATGACTTAGATGAGGAAAGATTAAGAACTGAGATTAATTATATTCACTACATTAATCTCACAGTAATCTCCCTGGATTCAGTTTAGCCTGTTAGCTTACCTTTAGCTAACATTAGCTTTGCTTGTACTAGTCAAATGATGAAATTAGCTAACAGGCTTTCACAACAGAACATAAAAGCAGCATAGTTTAATAAAATAAAACGTTTTTATTCTAGAACTATAATTTAAACAGAACAGTAAAAGGACACAGCACTTCCTTAGCTAAGCTTAGTTAGCCCCGAGCTAACTGCTGCTCTGCTCGCTTCTGAGGCTGGACGCTGTGAAAACAGGAGACGTGTACAGATTTAAGGAGACATAAAGCAGCTCATATTAAAGCTGCTGTGTTTGGTGTTGATCAGAGGAGACGGACGCAGACTGTGCTCTTCATCTGCTGATCTTTGAGCTCATGACTTTAGCGTTTAGCATCGCGCTCCACCAGCTGAGCTGCAGAAACGCTGTACTTTGAGATGAAAGGTGAACAAAGCTGTAGAACGAACGATGTTCAGTGTTTTGTCTGTGTTTTGTGCAGATTGTGGTTTCGGGGTGCAGAAATATCTGGTGCGTTTGCTGACCTTCATGCCCGGCACCACGATAGCAAAGGTGACCTGCACTCTGCAGCTTTTATACGAAGCTGGAAGAACGGCCGCCACCATGGACACCGCTCTGCTGCAGGTAGAAACCACAGATTAAAGCGATAGTTCAGCCAAAAACTAAATCAGCCGAGACACAGTGTGCTTCTTTACCCAGCTGGCACATGACCGACCTTCAACGTTGAAATGTGGTTGAAATAATGTCGGTTGTTGTTTCAACGTTGAAAAAACGTTGAAACAACCGTTAATGTTAAATAGTTGTGAAATGGTTAACAAAATACTCATAAATCAACGTTGAAATTTCAACTTTAAATCAACATAATGTCTTAATCATCTTGCTTTACAAATATGATCATTATTATTGTTAATTTATTGCCATTTTTTATATTTTGATCATAAGAGCACTTAAAAAATCTAAATGTATATGTTAAAAATAGCAAACAACAGAAACAATAATAGTAACAGGCAAATTAAGTTTGCGGAGAAAAGCTTGTTTGCCGCCCATTGAAACAGCATGAAGAGCTATGTAAACTGACAATCAGCGCCCGTACTGAGGCGGGCTGACTACACCCGTTTCGAGGCTGCCCGAGTGCGCCTGCGCTGCAGCGACGCGCGCGATTCACCAACGTTCAGCTGAGCGGGAAAAGCGTTCAGAGCGGCTTCTGGAAACTTCGGAGGCTTCAAAGCGCGTTTGGTGAGTAATACTTGGTTTATTTGACGTACCAGCAGTTTTAATCGAACATTTACTTAGATTTAATCCTAAAATCTGATAATGTTCAACTCTTTATACAGTAAATCAAACATTAGCGTCACTGGCTAAGTTAGCTAGTTAGCCGGTGGTCTGCTATGGTGGGATAGCTAGGCTAGTCACCTTTGACTGTTTCTCTCGTTTATGAAGGCAGTTAAAAGGTAATTGTTCTAATTATTATTTTAAATTTGGAGCGACGTTGTCGAATTCATGCTCTAAGTATAGCTAATAAACTGAGTTGCTGTCTAAGTTAGCTCAAGGTTAGCTAACGTTAGCAGGCTGTCTAACAGCTCTGCTGGAAGTCCGGTTCGGTTCCGGCTAACTTGTGCTAAACTCCGACGAATTTCAAGGAAAATGACTCAGATTTGAGCGAGTGAAGTCGAGTGGACGGTGCTGGAGTGTCCGATAAGCAGAAACTAATCAGGGTTTGTGGTGTGTGGGGCTGTTAGTTTGCTAGTTAGCAGGTAAAGGCTTCACAGCCCGGACCAGGTCTGATTCTTCACTCAGACGAGACGAAGCAGAAATCTTTAGAGGGAGAGTCGCCGAGTGACGGGAGCCGGAGTTAAAACTTAAAGGAGAACCCCACTGATTTTCAAAAATTCTGCACAATTAAATGGTTGCGGTGTTTACAGTCATTCACAGTGGTTTGGCGTGAAATGCCCTGCTGTAGTGAAACCTACGATTGAGGAAATGTTCAAAGTGGAACCAGATGTCCGAAGAATTCAGTGCCTCTGAAAACTCTCTCTTAGAAAGTTACTATATGAAATGGTTAGATATATACTGTGTGATGCCTGAACCTTTGTTTTATGGTAGTTTTGTGATTAAAAATTTAACTTGCTGTTTTTTTTCTTTTAATTCATTAATGCCGGAGGGGTGCATGCAGGGCAATATAGTCTCCAAAGAAAGCTCTTTTTTTTTTTCCCAGACTATTTTTCCCACCATTACACAAAAACACATGTAGGTTCACTGGTGGTTTCAGATAGTAAATAATGTGTCTATATTTGTGTTGTTGTCATGGTGACCCCTGGTTCCTATCACCACTGTAAAGAAACAGTACACTTATTTACAATTAACCATTTTATATCAAACCACTCTGAATGACTCTGCAGCCACATGTTTACATCATTTACATGTTTACATTGGACTGAATTATTCAGGAATTTTGAATTGGTAGAAATTTATTATCCTAACTGGATAAGTTATCCTCACTGAGCTGAGCTATAAATTGGGTACTTTCTGTCCGATAGTTTTACTTGCTTGAATTCGAGTATCTAAAGTGATGAACGTTAGTCGGTGTTCACCTTTTGGAAATTCAGTATCTGTTGTATAAACTGAAGTTTGAGCGTCCACTTTATGAGAATATTAATTTGTGTATGGTAAGTGAAATAAAACCATTTAATGCTTGTACAAGAAATCACTGCGTCACTGACCGGAGGTTATTCAGAGTGCTATCTGGTGAGGGTTTTACTGATCTTGCTGACTTTTTTTCTTTATTTTAGATGCAGCTATGAAGAATCCACAGTAACAGTCACGCAGCAGGTGACAAAGAAATCGACCAGAGACATCCACGTCTGCTAAGAGCTGAGTACATTTAACATTATTGGGTAGGGGCCAGATGTTCATATTCTGTCTGCCTCTCTCTTCCACACATGCTCTATATATACATTCACTGACCGCTTTATGTACACCTTACTTAAGCTTGTTTGCAAATTACATTACATCACTGCGTTGCTGTGGCACATACTGGAGGGCAGGAAGTGATTTTCATAGAAGGCCCTGTCACAGGTTCTCGAAATGCCTATGGTTTACGTTGTTTATGGTTGCTAAATTAGTTCTAACTGAGAAACTACAAGGTTCTTTTATCAGGTCCCAAAGCTTGTTCATTGGGGGAAAATGCAAGAAAAACACCAGCAAAAAATATGTTTTGCACAGTTCATCTGTGCACAGGTGATATATTTAAAAGGTACAAGCAACACCACTTACACTTAAATTAGGATTAACAGTTAAACACAAGATGGGTGAACAAACAAGTTGCCTATATCTGCTGCCTCAATAGCAGGGAAGTCTTTCAGTTCAGTTGGGGGAAAAAAAACACTCCTTTTGAAAACATAAGGAACCTCTGTCCAACATTTCTCTCGTAACATAGTCTAAATTAGCATAGTATGGGCTTGCCTCCATGTTGTTTTCCGCTTTACACTTCCTGCCCTCCATCTGGAATTTGTTCCCTGTTCTTCAATGGTCAAGACCCCATAGGACCCCCCAGGACATTTATTTTTTGGGTGGTGGGTCATTCTCAGCACTGCAGTAACACTGACATGATGGTGGTGTGTTAGTGTGTGGTGTTCTGGTGTGAGTAAATCAGACACAGCAGTGCTGCTGGAGTTAAACACTGTCCACTCACTGTCCACTCTATTAGACACTTCTGCTAGTCCTTGTAGATGTAAAGTCAGAGACGATAGCTCATCTGCTGCTGCACAGTTTGTGTTGGTCATCCTCTAGTCCTTCATCAGTGGTCGCTGGACGCTGTTGGCTCGACATTTTTGGTTAGTGGACTATTCTCTGTCTAGCGGAGACACTTAGGTTTTTAAAAACTCCAGCAGCACTGCTGTGTCTGATCCACTCAGACCAGCGCAACACACACTAACATCAGTGTTACTTCAGTGCTGAGAATGATCCACCACCCAAATAGTATCTGCTCTGTGAGGGTCCATGGGGGTCCTAACCACTGAAGAACAGGGTAAAAGGGGGCTAGCGAAGTGTGCAGAGAAACAGATGGACTACAGTCTGTAACTGTAGAACTACAAAGTACTCACCTATTGGTGAACCTGATTAAATGGAAAATGAGTGAATAGGTAGCTGTAAATGATAGTGTGTGTGTGTGTGTGTGTGTATAAAATAAAGCACAGTGGTGTGCTGCACATTTCAGTTTCGTGTGTATTTTTCTTTAACACATGTTTATTGGTATATGTTAACTGTTTATGTACTGACTTCCATTTTGTTAGTGTTGTAGGCATGTACTGTATATTTATGTAAGACAATTAAAGCAGTTGTTTCCAAATCATTTCTAGTGTTGTCATTGAAATTCATGCATGCTTACAGGTGAAAACAGGTGAGCTTTAAGGATGTGTTACTTTACAAGTCATGATACAGTGTGTACTAACTTCATAGATGATGATGCATATTAAAACTGTGACAAACTATTGATTGTTCAGCTGTGTTCGCCTGTGCTTCACTGTGTTCATTGGCTATTGGGTCAGATGGTTTTCTTTTTATTGTTGTCTGGATTCTGTTATGCTATGGTACATGTAGTTATAGAGATTTAGGTTTGTGCAGAAACTGTATGGAAGTAAATTGAGTATATTTTGCTAGCTGGGAGTGTTAATAGCACAACGTATCCGGATGTGAGCCGAGCATTTAGGCCAGAATTGGGCGGAGATACAAACCAAAGTCTCGGCAAACGAGGTATAAGATCGGTGTGGCATGCGCCCGCCCCCCCGGCGACGAACCTCGGCCAGGGCGGCAGGAAGAGAGCCGCGAGTGTGGAGGGGGCGGAGCGAAAAGCCCGAGCTCGTCAGAGGGGCGCGAGTGACGGCGGGAGGAGGAAGACGACGACGGTGCCAGTAACGAGAGGCACCAGGGGAAGGAGCGAGTCCCGAGCTCCGCCGCCTGAGCTCCGCCGCCTGGGCCCCGCCCCCTGTTACGCAGCGAGGCCGCGCCACTACACCTCACCTTCGACCCGGGCGGCTGAGCCGCCAGCTGGGGGCGGTGACGCGGAGGCCCCGCCTGCCGCCGGAGAAGTCGCGGAGGCCCCGGGTTCTCCCACCCTCCCGCCCTGTGCTGGGTCTTCCCCCGGGGGGGTGCGATGGCTCAGTCCGGTTCCCGGCCTGAGTTGGGTGGTGGGGGTATGTGGCATGCGCCCGCCCCCCGGGCCCCGACGATGACGGCCGCGAGAGTCGGCAGGAAGGCGGGGCCCGAACACCCAGCGGCGACGAACCTCGGCCAGGGCGGCAGGAAGAGAGCCGCAAATGTGTGGAGGGGGCGGAGCGAAAAGCCCGAGCTCTGCGGAGTGGCGCGAGTGACGGCGGCAGGAGGAAGACGACGACGGTGCCGGTAACGAGAGGCACCAGGGGAAGGAGCGAGTCCCGACTCTCGCGGCCGTCATCGTCGGGGCCCGGGGGGCGGGCGCATGCCACAATCGGTATGCAGTATTCAGCCGGGATGTGGGCCCACTGATTTTTGCTATCTGGGAGCCTCAACGTTGAAAGGTAAGACGTTGAAACAACGTCGCGATATCAACGTTGATTCATCTTTCAAAATCGAAACATAATACAACGTTGTTTCAACCATGATCTGTGACGTTGATTCAACCGTGAATAAACGTTGAAATGCCAGCTGGGTAGCTAAGGCTAGCTAAGACACACTCAGCTAGAGGCGACTCTGGTGATAATGTAGCTCCAATATGATTTATATATTTAATTTAGTGTATGCAGACTGCTGTTTTATATAAATGCTACTGTGCAGTTGCTAACTGTTGGGGTATGAGTTTCCTTTATTTGGTAGCTACATTAGCCTCGTAGCTCCAGTGCTAAAACTAAAGAAGCAAACTTCAGATACTTAGTGTGTCTCGGCTGATTGACCACATTTGAGATAAGGGGGAATTTTAAAGGGGAATTCCACCAATTGTACAAAATTCCCCCATAACTCAGTGTGTGAGGTATAATCAGAGTGGTTCAGAGTGGTTTGGTGTGAAATGGTTCAGATGTCTTTACAGTGGTGGTGATAGGAACCAGGGGTCGCCATGACTACAACACAGATATAGACATTTTATTTACTATCCAGAACCACCAGTGAACCTACACGAGTCTTCTGAGTTTATATGGAATGTTGATGATGGAAAATAGTGGAAAATCTGAAATAATAAGTTTTCTTTGGGGACTATTTTGCCTCACAGCGCCCTGCATGTATCCCTCCACCATGAATGGAGTTTAAGTTCTCTAAACTATCATAAAACAGTGTCTCAGTCATCAGGCAGTGAATTCATAACCATTTCATGTAGGAACTTTCTGTGAGGGAGCTTTTAGAGGTGGACGTCTGGTTCCTATCACCACCACTGTGAACAGTTCTGACTCAGTAAGTTTCTCTAGAACAGAGCGTTTCACACCAAACCACTCTGAACCACTCTAATTACATATTAACCATTTAATCATGCAGATTTTAAAATAAGTTTGTGGATTTTTTTGCATCTTTTTAGTCTTTCTTGATTTGTTGTTCGTTGCGTGACCTTTATGCAGATGGAGCATCCACACCTGAGTGTTCTTCAGAGGGAGAACTTCATCTGGAGTTTAGCGAGTGTTCCTCTGTTGGAGCAGTTCCTGCCTGTGCTGGATGGAGATCCGATGCAGGAGGTGGTGAAGAAGGTTATTGAACAGTTCAAAAACCATGTAGTGCCAAAGCTCAACTCCTTCCGCAAATGTAAGAATGGTATAATATTGTTAATTGTTAATATATATATTAACTGCCTGAACAAGTGATTTGTTACAGAAAAAATTTGGAGAAAGATCTGATTAATACACTCACTGCAAATGTAGTCGGTCGTTATGGATGAAATTCAGGTTTGAAGATTTTTGCTACAGTGATTATCTGTGCTAATGTACTTTAGTCCGTGTTTATAGAGAACAGTGAGTAATACAGTGTCAGAAACCACATAATCAACGGTATTAGAGATACTGAACGACTCCACACGCTTTGAGGATGCTTTTCTTTCTATTCATCACTTCAGGCGCCAGAATGTAACGGCTGCACCATTTAAGGCAGAAATGGAAAATTCAAATAAAAAGATTACAAAGCCAGCTTCATTAGTGTCTTTGAGGAAAGGCATGCAGTTAGCACTGCGCTAATTGGTGGGGTGTGAGCTTCTATGGTTAGCTACATTAGCCTTGTAGCTCAGATTCAGACACCAAACGCATCTTGGCTGATCGACTACATTTGCACTAATTATATTTTTCACTGAACTATCGCTTTAACGAGTCTCTCCCTCGTCCTGCAGGTATTATCCACGGAGACTTTAACGAACAAAATGTTCTGGTTGAAGCTGATGGTCCGTCCAGCTACAGGATCAGTGGCATTCTGGACTTTGGAGATATGAGCAGTGGCTATTTTGTGTTCGAGCTGGCCATCACCATCATGTACATGATGATCGAGAGGCCCAGGCCGTTAGCGGTGGGGGCAGCGGTGTTGGCGGGCTGGGAGAGCGTAATCCCCCTGAACCCGGAGGAGAGAGATGTGCTGTACCTGCTGGTTCTGAGCCGCTTCTGTCAGTCTCTGGTTCTGGCTCGCTACACTGTTCTCCAGCAGCCCGAAAACGAGGAGTACCTGATGATCACGGCGAGGCCTGGCGCCAGGCTGCTGCAGCTGCTCTGGGAGACGGGCAGAGACGAGGTGGAAAAGATCTGGTTCAACGGCGCTGCATAGTTCTTACAGAACAGCCATAGAACAAACACAGAGGGATAATAACTAAAAGAACCGGAGGAGACTTTTAATCTGAGTTCAGAATTAATGTTAACCAAGTCTTCACACTATTCAGTGTTAAAATGCCTTAAAGGGACAGTATTGTGGACCATTCTATTGTGGACAGGCTGTAGCAGTTTAGGTCCACCTATTTAGTGTAGAGCAGTTTAGCCCTGTCCATTCAGCCTACAGCACAGTTTAGCCCCACCCATTCAGCCTATAGCAGTTTAACCCAACGCATTCAGCCTGCAGCAGTTTAGCCCCGCCCATTCAGCTACAGCAGTTTAGCTCCACCATTCAGCTACAGCAGTTTAGCTCCACCGTTCAGCTACAGCAGTTTAGCTCCACCGTTCAGCTACAGCAGTTTAGCTCCACCATTCAGCTACAGCAGTTTAGCTCCACCATTCAGCTACAGCAGTTTAGCCCCACCCATTCAGCTACAGCAGTTTAGCCCCACCCATTCAGCTACAGCAGTTTAGCCCCACCCATTCAGCTACAGCAGTTTAGCCCCACCCATTCAGCTACAGCAGTTTAGCTCCACCGTTCAGCTACAGCAGTTTAGCTCCACCGTTCAGCTACAGCAGTTTACCTCCACCGTTCAGCTACAGGAGTTTACCTCCACCGTTCAGCTACAGCAGTTTAGCTCCACCGTTCAGCCACAGCAGTTTAGCTCCACCCATTCAGCCTACAGCAGTTTAGCCCCACCGTTCAGCCTACAGCAGTTTAGCCCCACCGTTCAGTCTACAGCAGTTTAGCCCCACCGTTCAGTCTACAGCAGTTTAGCCCCACCGTTCAGTCTACAGCAGTTTAGCCCCACCGTTCAGTCTACAGCAGTTTAGCCCCACCGTTCAGTCTACAGCAGTTTAGCCCCACCGTTCAGCCTACAGCAGTTTAGCTCCACCGTTCAGCCTACAGCAGTTTAGCCCCACCGTTCAGCCTACAGCAGTTTAGCCCCACCATTCAGCTACAGCAGTTTAGCTCCACCGTTCAGCCTACAGCAGTTTAGTCCCGCCCATTGGCTGCTCTGTATTATCTCTCATTCAAAAAGCAATCTGGGCTGAAACACACCTTATAAATTCAGCGTGAGTTTTGTGACATCACAAAAACAGTGAATTCCCAATGGGCTGTTTTTGCAGCCTGGTTTTCATATATAGACGTATGTCCTCAGGAGTGAACGGTATCTTTAAAAATCCTTTTTACTCCATCAGACTCTCATTAAAGTTTCCATGATAAGGGAATGATAAGGGCTTCCATGAGAAGCCATCCTCCGTCGTAAAGAAATGAATCAGTTTGTTCATTTTCTAAGTGTCTTCCGCTCCAGTCTGCACTCATCTTACGGGTTAATAAGAAAGTGACACTAATCATATCTGCAAAGGGAATAGCATTAATGTTAATCAGGATTATATGAGGTGGAGAGTTTCAGTGTTGAGTGTGATGGAGCTGTTTGAACAGACCGGTCAGTTTGATGAACGGCCGATCGAAATGACTGATCTGTGATGGTTTTTGATGCTTGAATATTTCATGCAGATGTGAAATCAGAAGGTGAGATGAGGATGACTTTTCAGTGCCAAAACTTCATAACCTTTATAAACTTTATACTAGTGAATTTACCTCCTTAATCACCAGCTTGTAACTGCTGCACCATTTAAGGTGGAATGGAAAAATAGAATAACAAGCTGGCGAGTAAAGAGCTTTGTGCCTTAAGCCATGCAGTGTTGTTCAGTAATCTGTAATAGACTGACTCCAGTGTCAAACTAAAGAGAAAAATCTTCAACCATCTCACATTAATTATTCAATATTTAATATAAGTAATATTAGTGGTTCTCAGTTCTGGTTCTACTGCTCTGCACATTTTAGGCTTCCTCCAGCTCCCAACACACCTGATCCAATTAACTAACTAATCAACTATTTAACAAGCTCTTCCTGAGTGATGGCTGTGTTATGCCGCTTTTGAGAGGTATTTACCACTTTACTATGTACCATTTTCTGACTTTTTGCACTCAAACATCCAACAAAGACATAAAAGAACATTATTCAGAGCAGCAGTACGGCAGCTCCAGGTAGAGCTGGGCAATATGATCATTATGTCACAATATGCTGTTATATCCAGCCATACAAGACCAGATTCCTCTCTCTCTGAATGGGGAGAGACCAATATACTCCAAACTGAAGGTCAGATTACCAACAGATTTGAAATCCTCTGGGATCCACAAAATCTCCCACACGTCAAATTCTCTGTTTCTGTATTTTTGAGATGATCCAGCTCAGAAATCCAGTTCAAACACTTCCTGAATCTGTAGAGTCGCCCTTTCCATTCCATCTTATCACGAGATCATACGAGACTCACATCCGGAGTTATGAGCCTATGAAGAGGGGATATGAGATACACGTCATCTGCCTCTCACCGTGTGGAGCTGGTGGATTTGTGTGTCCATCTACATTCTGTGTGAAACCGACCAATGGACTCACTAAGGACTGACCATCACACTGGAAACCCTTCATTCTTCATTCAGTCCACATCGGAGACTCATGTGAAATGGCGAGCAGAGAGTTTACAGCTGCTGAAGCGGGTTTGGAAAGTCGTGATGAAGATAACGGAGCAGATTTTAAGAGCATTTACATAGAATTTAAGAACGTGCACAAATCGAGAGAATGACCCCATGAGGGTTAATGAAGGCTGAGTGTCTCACTTTCCTTAATATGGGGTTCTTTAGTAAAGACAATAGGTTTATATAGAACCATGAACACTTAGAGAACCATCTGTATGATTAAATGGTTCTCTGCATGGTGGAAAGTGTTGAATATGGTTCTATATAAAACCTTTTTAAAAATTTCTCCATCAGTCTGAAGAACCATTTCACCATGCAGAGAACCATATAATCCTGCAGATGGTTCTCTAGGTGTTCATAGCTCTATATAGAACTGTCTTTATTAAAGAACCCCCAAAGAACCATCTTTTTTAAGAGTGTAATGGTTGTAATTATTTACTGGTTTAATGATTTGATGATTGTGTTTTTTGCAGTGATATGATACGTTTTTAATGATCTGTTATGAAGCCACCACCCCACCGCGACCCAGAGGGATGGGCGGTTTAGATGATGTGTGTGTGTGTTATGAAGCCTGTTTGTCGTAGCATTTCTGTGTGTCTGTGGCCATTACTGGATCCGGTGATGGTGTAAATATCTACAGTGGTGCTACGGACCCTGACGACCCGGTGCGCCCCCTGCTGGTGTGTGTGCATGTTTAGCTTTTTGCCAGCTAGTTTATTGTTAGCAAGCTGTTTCAACATCTTCAGCTAACGTGGCTAATCCAGCGTTCTGGTTATGGTTATTTACACCTCCACTGATGTATCGCTCTGTAGTCGTAGCTGACGTTACAGCTGAATTTTTCCACAAAGTATTTATGTCCTTTATTCAGTTTGGACTCCCGCATTGTTGCGTCTTTGGTTCTCCAACAGTTCTGGACTCATCCTCGAATTTTATTCTTGGCAACGATTTCTGTGGTGAGCTGAAATGATAGCGGAACTTGTTTAACCCAGCGTTTCCGTGCTTCTGTTTATTGTGAGGCCTGTTAACACAAAACGTGATTTCAGTAGAAGCTAAAGCTGATTTCAGTGCATGCAGAGCGTGAGTGGTTCAGTTGCAGCTCAGAGCATTTAATCCGTTTATAGTTGTGTCTTTTGGGGTAAAATATCTTATTTTAATTGAACTGTTTTTTTTCAGCAGTATATCACAAATAATGTTATTTAGCTTAGATATAAAAAATTAGGAATATGCGCACTGTGACATGCTGACAGCGTAGTGAACGGAGTAATTTTGGGAACGACTGAAAGATTTATTTTTGAGAATTTGAACATCAACACACGTCTGACACACTGCATACAGTACTGTGCAGAAGTCAGAGACCCCTGCCCCTTCATTTAGAGAAGAGGAAGTTAATGTACCAAAATATCTTCAAAACTGGAGTTCAGTTAATAGCTACAGAGAAAATGAGGCTCTTAACAACCACCTGGAAGACCTGGTCGACACCAAAACTGCCCCCATCAGATAAACAGCACTTAAAGCTTCATCAAAGCTCTGTTTACTGGAGTCACTCAACCATTTTAAACTTCTACTCTATAAGCTCCTCCACTCTTACTGATCTTAGTTCCTTCTGCTTTGTTTTATTTTATTTCACTGTTTTACTGCAGCTGTTTAATTTGATGTTAATTATTTTCCTGTTCAATTTTATTTTACTATCTTATTGAATAATTTTATTTCTAAAATCTTTTGTGTTTTTGAATTGCCTGTTATCATAGCTGGTTCTTCTACTTTTCATTTGTTTTCATTGCATATTTTATGGCTAAACTAACCCAAACTCTTATTTTAATTTCTGTATGAATCTTGTTGATTTTGATTTGTTTTTGTTGACAAATTTCATTTTAACTTTTCTTTTTCAGTCCCTGTTTAACTTGCTCGGCTACAGTGTAAATAAGGGTCACCCTCGAGTCTAAATAAAGGTTGATTGATCTTTGAGAGAGAGTAGAAAATCAAGCTGCTTCAGATCTGAAAACATCCACAGGTGTTTCTGTCCATCCTTCCACTGTGAGAAGACGACTCAGCTCTTCTGAATGGATTCAGTGAAACAGGAGAATAAAGAGGATAAACAGAGAGTGTAAGAGTCGAGGAACAGATACAGACCTGAGTCAGATCAGCAGATTGATCAGAGGAGAAAAGATAAACCTGAGAAAACCATGCAGAACACCAGCCTTCAGTGAGGAGAACATTAGAACCGTCAGCGTTCTCTCTCTCTCTGAGCTCAGTGGAGTTTATAATTCAGCAGGACGTTCACAGCCGGAGCCGCTCACCTCCTATTATTATCTTCTCGACATTATGATTAATATTTAATCTGCTACACTGTGAATGAGAATCTGCTGAGGCTGAAATAAAGTCTGAGCAGGTCACAGTTAACTAAACTCATTGAGTCATAAAATCAATTTCAATGGACAAGATACATCAGTTATCAGCTTATATGATAATAATGCATATTAATATTCATCTACACTATTAAAAAAAGATGGTTATTTAAAGGTTCTTTAGTAAAGACAGTGGTTCTCTACAAAACTATGAGTTCTAGAACTATTTGCATGATTAAGTGGTTCTCTGCATGGTGAAATGGTTCTTCAGATTGATGGAGAATGTGTTGTAAATGGTTCTATGCAGCACCAAAAAGGGTTCTTCTATTAAAAGCTTGACACTGTAACAATAGAAGAACCCTTTTCCAAAAGGTTCTATATAGAAATATATACAACACATTCTCCATCAATCTGAAGAAGAACCATATCACCATACAGAGAACCTTTAGGAGTGTACTGCTCTCTACTTACAGTATTACAGTTTTAACACATTATTATCACATAAAGTTTGTAGTACCTTATGTCTGTACTCATCGTGCTTTTAGTTTACCTCATACCACTCAGTGCCTGCTATCATGTAAATACAACAAATCTTATATTTACATACTATGTAAATATGCAAATAGATATGCTTTTATTTCTACTGTCTTATACTTATTGCTATTTGTAAGGGCCCAACCTGTGCCGCTGGCTGCCAGCAGAGGGCGACGGCAGTGAGGTGCCATAAGTTCAGGGAACTCCAATTCCCAGAAGCCCTCGGGCTGATAAGGCCCAACCTGGCACACCTGTGGACTCCTCTACTTAAGGCTGTGGCAAACAGCAGCCCTTTATCACACCTTTGTAGAGGGGTGACCGGTGCGATACGCAGCCCAGGTGGGTATTTAAACAAAAAGAGAGAAATTTTCCCAAAACTCCTCAAAAACCAAAAGAAGGCTTGAGAAACAAAACGGCTCCAAGCCACACAAATGGTGTTTGCTTCTTAAAGAGCATACCAGCGAAACATAAAGTCTACCTTCCTCTCAGAATCACAGAGGAAGGGTTTTTTTGTTTTCTGAATATCTTTTATTTCACTTCTTTATTTCAGCCTTTGTTTGTTTTTCACACCTTTTTATTGCCCATTCCTTGAGGTGTTTCTCCCATTGTTGCCTGTGCTTCCCGGTGGCGCTGAACCACCTAAACTCCATCATGCACCATCACCAAATTCCCACTCCATCACCTCAATAAACTCATTCATGGGTTTCCCTCCCTGCTCTTGGGTCCGCCTCCCTGCTCTTGGGTCCGCCTCCCTGCCGTCCCGTAATACTATTTATTATTTTCTGCATAGTGTATGAAGTTTATGTGAAATTGTGTTGCTACTGAAACACTGCTATATGTCTCACATCTAGCTGTCTCTCTGTCTATCTGTTATTATTTTTTAAATATTTATTTATCAGTTTGTTTAAAGACTTCCTTGTTTTTCTGATGAAGTGAATGTTTGAAAGGCTCTGCATGGTTAAGTCAAATTTTGATGTCATCAATAATAACAGTTCCACTATGAAGAAACTCTTATGTGTGAGAGGTTTTAGGAGTCAGAGTGCTGTAATCTATTAATTAACTTAGCCAAAATATTAGGACAGGAGCTTTTCATGGGTTAAACACTTCCTGTCCAAATAAGAGGGACAAGGGTCAGTTTCCAATAAAATGATGACTATCCAAATTCCTCCATGACTGAACGGTTAAGACGGCTGTGGCTATAAATCTCTGTTTGTATTTGTAGTCATGGCGACTCCTGGTTCCTATCACCACCACTGTAAAGACATCTGAACCATTTCACACCAAACCACTCTGAATCTCTCTGATTACCTCTCACACACTGAGTTATGGGCAATTTAAAAAAAAATCAGTGGAGTTGTCCTTTATTGTATAGCTGTCGTCTGAGTGCAGCTTCCTCATGTTGAACTCACAGATCCACAGTGTGAATCTCTCTGATGGAGCCGCTGTGCTGCTGTACTGTTTTCTCTGGTGTGTGCTGGTGTGTAATTGTTCATTCTGTGGTAGATGTGTGACCTGAGGGCTGGACGCACTGCTGACCAGAGCTAACATGGACACATGTGATGTCAGATGCCATAATAGATCAGAGCAGAGTCTGTCAGCAAAGTGCAGTAATGAACGACCTCTAATGGTCCAGAGACTGGACACTGACATTTAACTGACCTCTCCAGGCTCCGCCCACACCTGCTCTTTAGCAGTTCATATCACAAAACCTACATTTAGAGTCGGTTATTCATTCAGCCTAATGAGAAACTGTAGAACAGACTCAGTTTATATCACAGTACCTACATTTAGAGTCAGTTATTCATTCAGCCTAATGAGAAACTGTAGAACAGACTGAGTTTATATCACAATACCTACATTTAGAGTCAGTTATTCATTCAGCCTAATGAGAAACTAGAACAGACTCAGTTTATATCACATTACCTACATTTAGAGTCGGTTATTCATTCAGCCTAATGATAAACTGTAGAACAGACTGAGTTTATATCACAATACCTACATTTAGAGTCGGTTATTCATTCAGCCTTATTTGCATAGCCCCCCAAAACGCCCAATGCACCCCCCCAATAATAGAGTCCAGTGCGCAGCCAGTGGCAGAACGCCACAGTATTATTCATCCTACATTCCCCAGCTCTGTCTTTCACTCCCACTCTCCTTCTTCCAGACTGCTGAGACCGCACTGAGCTGAATTTGGCTGCTTGTTTGCCAGATTCTTAATTCAATAGTCTGTTCCTCCTTAAATTGTTCAGCTGTTGCATTCCAGCACTGGCAAATAAGGAGCATCAATTAAACCTTATAACCATTATTTCACAAACAGCCCCACCTGCTGGCCGGAACACGCAGTTACAGCTGCACTGGAGGCCAATGTTGCAGACTCAGTCAGGTTTATTAATATGGTGCTTTTTACAAGAAGTGTCGTCACAAAGCAGCTTTACAGAAAAGTAAAGTCTGAGCCACCGCAAGGGTCACAAACAGAAACTCCCTCAGAGCAAGAGGAAGAAACACTGAGAGGAACCAGCACTCAAAAGGGGAACCCATCCTTCTCTGGTCGACGCCGGATAGAAAACAATAACACGAGAAACATGAACAGAGAATAAGATTTTACAATTGATATATGAATTAAATTATTTAAAATATTAAATATAGAAGGGAAAACTGACCAGCCTGTTATTGGACAGAAGTGTTCAGATTGACCAATGATAACGGATGAGTGTTAGAGGCCTTTCAGAGTAATAATGAGGAACAGATCATCGAATCACCCAATCGCTGTTAGCAGAGAAAACAAACATGAACGTCAGTGACTGTTGGAGCCTGTAATGATGATCTGTTGGTATGGAAATGAGAAGCTCAGAGGCAGGTGAAGCAATGTCTATGATTCATTTGTGAATTTTAAACTTCTGAGCACAGTTAGGAGGTAAATTATTTTGCACTTTGTATATTATCTGTAGAGTATTAAAGTCAACTAGATCACAAACCTTTAAAGCATCTAAGTTAAGACTTAGTGTGTTGGCTGGTTTATAATAATCCAGTCGATTTACAATTCTTACAGCTTTTTTCTGTAACATTAGTGTTGATTTTGTGTCCCAAGAGCCCCTCACCCAGTCCTCACACCTCCACACAGCAGGCAATACATAATTTTTACAGTCAGAACAGAACAGAGACCTGCAGACTCAGTGCAGAGCGCTGGTATTAGTGCTCAAGTTCAATTTACATACAAGTACACAGTGAAACTGAAAAATGTTCCACCAGGACCATCATGCAACACAAAAACATGAGTGCAAAACAGTACAATATATACAGTGTAAACAATACAGTGAAGTGAGTATGAAACACCTATAATCAACAACAGAACAGACAGTGTAGCACTAACCAGCACGCAGTACTGAGAGTAGGTAGAGAGGAGCAGGAAACGTGACGCATTATGGCATATTGTGATATAAGCAATAGCAGATAACCTAGAACATAGGAACATAGCAGTCACTGAGGTAGCAGCCATAACAGCAGTGGCAGTACGTAGTGCAGTATTGGTTAATACGGTATTTTAGCAGCAGATATCGTTATGGAAAAATTGTCAGATAATATATATTTAATTATATTTATATTTAGGTACAGTGCCTTGCAGAAAGCCCTGTGAGTGTGTGTGTGTGTGTGTGTGTGTGTGTGTGTGTGTTTATGAAGGTGTCCGTCAGTTTAGTCTCCGGGAGTTGAGGAATCTGATGGCTTGTGGAAAAAAGTTGTGCCCAGTCTGGCTGAGAGGGCCCGAATGCTGCGGTACCTTCTTCCAGATGGCAGGAGAGAGAACGATTCATGTGAGGGTTGTCTGGGGTCATCTATAGGTGCTCATGGCTTTAAGGGTGGAATGTGTGGTGTAAATGTCTGTGATGGAGGGAAGAGAGGCCCCGATGATCTTCTCTTCGCTGGAGGGTCTTGTGGTCGGAGATGGTGTTAGTGATGGAGATAGTGTTGTAGTATTTGAGTCCGGTCTCGAGACCGTAAATGAGCAGGCTCGGTCTCAGGGTGAGGTGGAATATTGCTGTCGAGACCAGCCGAGTGCAGTGCCTCCACCTGAGAAGCTAAATTATTACTGAATATCAACAAAACCAGAATGAACAGAATTAAGCAGTGCTTTCTCTGCATCAGGGGTTCACTAACTTTTACAAAGAGTTTAGATACATATTCAGTGTTTAGATTCATATTCATGGTTTTGATTCATATTCACTGTGTCTGGATTCACAGTCAATGTGTTTAGATAAATATTTACTGTATTTAGTCTCTGAATGACGATGTAAACTGTTCAGAGCTTCATTTGTTAAGACCCCTGAGCAAACAGCTACTCATTTTCAGCTCTGATGCAGGTGAAGCTCAAAGCTCGTGTTGATCACTCTATTCTTTTCATTTCGGTTTTGCTTGCACCAAAAATATAAACATAACTAGCATTTTGCCATAACAATCAATGAGCTAGCTTTTGTGGAATCAGCGAATAAGAAACGTTGTTCTTTAAGCAAAATGCTCTTTTATTGAACACAGCCACAGTGGAGAACCACTGACAAGCACTGCCTGAAATGGCAGGCAGGTCACGTCTAGCCATACATTCCACATTAAAGGTAGGCACGAACACTGTACCACTCAGAATATGTTCATTTCATAATAAAAATGGAGGCAGTTTAGTTTATGCTTATTTGGCTTTAGATGGTGATTCTGATTAGGATTTAGAGAAGAAAGAGAATAACCTCACCACTGCTTCCAGTTACTGTGCAAAGTTGGACTGAGACTATGATACAGTAATTAATAATGTTTTAGGATGAATCAGAATCGCTTTATTTAAGTGTGTTAAATACAATCAGTCTTGGTGAGTAACAGATGTATGAGGTAGCACACTGATAACAAGAATTCACCTAATAAGACTAATAAAATAAGAATACAGTAAAGAATACAGTAAATAGAATAAAGTAATAATAAAGAGTTGTGGAGGAGCTAAAGAGATGAATGTATGAATATCTGTCCATATGCAGGTCTGAGTAGATGTATAACGTAATATCTATTATATACAGAATATTGCTGTATTACTGTAATACAGTGAGGAAGTTTGATGGTCAGTGTAAGTGTAAAGTGTGAGTGTCCACTCTGGTTAATGATCTACAGCTCTGGGGAAAAAGCCATTAGCATGTCTGGCTGTGCTGGTTTTGATGGTCCTGAATCTTCTTCCAGACTCTTGGCTCTGGTAGAGGGATGTCTTTGCTGAGCTCTCTTGGTGATGGAGACTGTGTTCCAGGGCTGTCGAGATGCTGTAGCATCGTCAACAGACCTGTTAGCTCTGTCTGAGAACTGCAGGGGATCCAGCAGAGGGCTTCTAATGGCCTTCAGGTGGGCTCAGAAAAGGTGTTCAAAGACAAAGGTGTTATTTGGCAACCTAGCCCTCGATAAATATCGGACAGAACACATGCTGGGCTATTTTAACCTAACTGGTTAATTGAAGTACAAACCCGTTTCCAAAAAAGTTGTGAAGCTGTGCAAAATGTAAATGAAAAAAGACGCAATGATGTGCAAATCATTTAAACCCTATATTTCATTGAAAATAGTACAAAAACACCAAGGTTGAAAGTTTTTTGAAAAATATTTGCCCATTTTGGATTTGATGCCAACAACACGTTCCAAAAAAGTTGGGACGGGGGCAACAAAAGACTGGTAGAGTTGTCTAATGCTAAAAAAAACACCTGGTGGTTAATTGGCAACAGGTCAGTAACATGATTGGGTATAAAGAGCATCTCAGAGAGGCGGAGTCTTTCAGAAGTAAAGATGAGGAGGGGTTCACCACTCTGTGAAAGACTGCACCATCAAATAGTGCAACAATTCAAGAATAACGTTTCTCACGTAAAATAGCAAAAACTTTAGCTTTTCATCATCTACGGTGCATAATATCATTAAAAGACTCAGAGAATCTGGAGAAATCTCTGTATGTGAGGAACAAGGCCAAAAAGTACTGGCTGGCCATGGTATTTGGGCCATCAGAATCAGAATCAAGTTTATTGGCCAGGTTTGCTTACACATACAAGGAATTTGGCTTTGGTTACAGGAGCTCACAGAGCACAGTATCAAACAGACATTTACATGTAGTGAATAAAATAAAATAAGATAACATGCATTCCCACACACACTCAAACACACACACTCACACACACACACACACACACACAGTCATACCTGTAAACCTTACAGTGTGCAAAGTATGAGTCTAAAGTTAAAGTGCTGAGTGCAGCAGCAGTTAAAGGGTGTATAGTAGTAAAGAAAGGGAGAAATGAGGTAACAGTCAGATAAGTGGGGTAATGAGGCAGGTAAGTGAGGTAACAGTCAGATCAGTGGGGTAATGAGGCGGGTAAGTGAGGTAACAGTCAGTTAAGTGGGGTAATGAGGCAGGTAAGTGAGGTAACGGTCAGATCAGTGGGATAATGAGGCAGGTAAGTGAGGTAACAGTCAGATCAGTGGGGTAATGAGGCAGGTAAATGAGGTTACAGTCAGATCAGTGGGGTAATGAGGCAGGTAAGTGAGGTTACAGTCAGATCAGTGGGATAATGAGGCAGGTAAGTGAGGTAACAGTCAGTTAAGTGGGGTAATAAGGCAGGTAAGTAAGATGCTAGAATAAACACTGGTCTGAGACGGTAGTTTCAGAGGATGGCGTTGAATTAGATACTATATACCAGTATTTACGAAGAGCAGTTTAGAAGCTGAAATATTGTTTATGTATAATAAATAACTGTTTAAGAGAGTGATGGCTTGTGGGAAGAAGCTCCTCTGTAGCCTGGATGTCCTGATCCTCATCTGGCTGAAGCGCCGGCCTGAGGGAAGGAGCTGGAGCAGGTGGTGTCCGGGGTGTGACGAGTCAGTGGAGATCTTCTCTGCACGCTTCCTGGTTCTGGAGGCATGCAGTTCCAGTAGTGTGGGCAGCTTAACTCCAATAGTCCTCTCTGCAGACCTGATGATGTGCTGCAGTCTGTGTCATGCTTGGTGGCTGAGCTGCCCCACACTGTTATGGACATGGTGACTCATTTAAAATGGATCGAGTGGAAGTGGAAAAGTGTCCTGTGGTCCGACGAATCAACATTTGAAATTCTTTTTGGAAATCATGGACACTGTGTCCTCCGGGCTAAAGACCACTCAGCTTGTTATCAGTGCACAGTTCAAAAGCCAGTATTCATGATGGTAAAGGGGGGCATTAGTGCACATGGCATGGGTGACGTGAAGGCACCATTAATGCTGAACAATAGATACAGGTTTCAGCAACATATGCTGCCATCCAGACGACGTCTTTTTCAGAAAAGGCCTTGATTATTTCAGCAAGACAATGTCAAACCACATTCTGCATGTATTACAGCAGCATTGCTCCATATTAAAAGAGTTTGGGTGCTAAATTGACCTGTCTGCAGTCCAGACCTGTCACCGCTGATAACATTTTGCACTTTATGAAACAAGAAATATGACAAAGGAGACCCTGAACTGTTGAGCAGCAGATCTGTTACGTCAGCTAACAGACGCCTGCGCTGACTAGCATCGCGTTGGGTGATGGGAGGGAGAAGGAGGGGCCTTACCACAGAGTGTGCCTTTACAAACTGGTTTGACGAGGCAGGACGGGCTGGATTTAGCAAATTAGCAAGCTAACTTCCGCAGATATATCTGCAACATACACAGATGTCTTTTGACATAATATCAAAACTCTTACTTCTTCACATTCTGTTGATCATTTTTGTTAATTCTGGAATGTTTTAAGCTAAAAATCGAACAAATTCCACCTTTAAAGTCTCCCAGAATGTTGAGCTGTGAGTCCCGATTCGCTCTTTCTGCTCTCGTTATCTGGTCGATCAGCTGTTTCTGCATGTCGCTCAGGCGCGGAATGTAAACAGCCATGTGGCACCTGCATTCCTTTACCCAGAAGCAGATCCATCCTCTGGTTTTAACCATTTTGCTTCGTCTCTCTGTCTCCGTTGTGCAGCTGAATGCTGCGGAGGTGCAGCATGCTGTCCGGGGTCAGCTTAGAAAACCAGGTCTCCGTGAAGAAGAGGGCAGGGGAGGTCAGGAAGTCCTTGTTGGTTTGGTTGAACAGAAGTAGTTCTTCTATTTTGTTGGGTAGAGATCACAGACCAAAGAGGAATAAAAACAGTAAAGGTGTTTGAAACCCACACCGCCTCAGCTTTACGAGCGCACCCACACCTCTGCCTCTCCGCCACCTCCTCGCCAGGTTGGGCAGAGCCAGCGCCCCCACTGTGAGGATTTAAAAACTCTGATGGTTTTAGAAAAAACTCTGGACTGATATCAGGAGAAACGCTGTCCATGAAGGTCAGTAACCGCTCCTGCTCCAACCATCTGAGTTTGACTTATACCATCTTGGATGGTATTGGATACCATAACATGATAACATATTATTTAATGTTATGTTTTACAAAATATATTATGAAATATAATATTATGTATTATGTTTGTATGAAAATATATAATGTATAAGTAATGATAAGGTATGTGCAGTTAACTACAAACAAATTTCATTGTGTGTGTGTGTGTGTGTGTGTGTGTATATATATATACATGTCTGGAAAAACACTACTAAAACTAATACCAATTAATTCTCTCATAGTGTAATGATTACTTTACTCTCTAATCTCATTACTTTACTGCTACTGTACTGTGTACCAGATTATCTGACTAGATCATTTTGCTTATTCCAAGCATTATTTCTTAAAACGAGCAAATTTATCTTTAGTGAGTTTCACCTGATAAAATTACTTCAGTAAGAAATGTCGAGGAATAAGTTTACAGTATTCTTAAAACAATGTCAACATGACAACTACATTGACTAGATTTAAGATTTCACTCACCTGCACATTTAAAGATGGTTCTTCAAAGGTTCTTTTGCACAGGGAGTGTGCTTAGAACTAGGAGTTCTACATGGAACCATTTCATGTTTAAAGCACCAAAAACTGTTTTTCTGTTGTTACAAGTTTGACCACATACAACACATTCTCCATCAATCTGAAGAACCATTTCACCGTGCAAAGAACCATTTAAGCATGTAAATGGAGTCAGGTGTGATGCCACACCTCCAAAAGTGGTGAACAACAAACAAACAAACAAAAATATGGCTGGCTGAGTGACGAAATGCAATGAGGCCACTGACTAAAATCACCTTTCATGACTCAGATTAAAACAATAGATTTTAAAAGAGAAGAATCATTAAATTAAAAATCAAATAAAAATTATTTAGGATAATTAAAAATCAGATTAAAGCTGAAATGATGATAATAGAGCGGTGTTAGAGGACAGCAGAGCTAACAGTGTTTAAACTGAGCTGAAAGCTGCTCAAACAGGGTCGTTTTCAGGCTGGTTAAAAGTGTCCAGTGTCGGCTCTTCTAATGCTCTCGGTCAACTGGGTCCATTTAAGAGCAGCACAGTATCTAAACGCTGCTTCTCCATGTTTAGTCTCCACCTTCAGCAGGACTGACTGACCAGTTCCTAATGATCTGAGAGTTCTGCTCAGCTCATGTCGCTGCAGCAGGACAGATAAATACGCTGCTCCTGCACCATTAAGACATTTGTAGAGCAGTAACAGCTTCTTAAAGTCTATTCTGGAGCAGACTGGAGGCCAGTGTGAGGATTTAAGAATGGGGAGGGGCTCCTTCTTTTACTCCTGGTCAGACTCTGGCAGCTGCATTCTGAACCAGCTGAAGCTGTTTGAGTGTCTTTTCTGGGGGTCCAGTTAGGAGACCATTACAGTGATCAATCCTGCTGGAAAAAAGGTGTGGATGAGTTTCTCCAGGTCTGCTTTAATCAGAACATCTCTGATCTTGTTGATGTTCTTAAGGTGTTAAAAAGATTTTATCTTGATTCAACTGTAGAAAGTTTTGTTCTATCCAGTTTATGATGAGCTCAAGGCACTTACAGAGTGAGTCAAGGTGACCATAGTTGTTCGGGGAGAGGGCCGAGTAGATCTGAGTATCATCTGCATAGCTGGGGTAAGATATTCCACAGTCCTGTAGCATTTGGCCAAGAGGCAGCATGTATAAATTAAATAAGAGTGGCCCAAGAATTGAACCCTGGGGGACACCACAGGTCACTGGCACTCTCAGAAATATTTAACATTTTTCACAAAGTAGTTCCTTCCATGCAGGTATAAACTGAACCTTTTTAGACAGTTCCTGAGAGCCAAAGCCAGTTCTCAAGTCTATCTATGAGAATTGTTTAGTCAATGGTATCAAAGGCAGCGCTGAGATTGAGTAGTTGTAGAACAGATGTTTTTCCAGAGTTTGTATTTAAGCAAATATCATTAATAACTTAGAGCCATTTCAGTACTATGATTAGGTCGAAAACCTGACTGAAATTTTTCTAGACAGATATTTAAGGACAGGAAGCCAGTAAGTTGCTTAAAGACAATTTTCTTAATATTATTTCCAATGAAAGGTAGATTTGAAATTGGTCTGTAATTACTTAATAGAGCTGCTTCTAGATTTTTCTTTTTTAAGAGAGGCTTCACAACTCCAGTTTTTAATTTGTTAGGAAAAATTGCCCGGCAGGAGTGAAGTGTTTACTATCTGAAGTATGTCCACTGCTATTGAGTGAAACACCTTCTTTAAAAAGTTGGTCAAGACTACAAGTGAAGGATTTGAGATGACTCCCTGTATCATTTAGAATTTCATTATTGAAAGTAATAAAATGGGACATTTTAACCATGATATCTTTATGTGGTGATGGAAAGAACACAGGCTCTTTGGTGGATACAGATGTATTAATGGCTTGCCTGATATAATGGTTTTTTTGCTCATCAAAAGTGTAGCTGTGCTGTCATTTATAAATCTTTTCTTAAAGCAGACGTGTCTGCTCTTGATGTTTAGTGAGGTCCACATTTCAAAGAAAACACAGTAATGATCTGACCAAGTGATGTCTAACCCTCAATTAATAATGTTTCTGCACTAAATTCATGAAGCCGTGTTTCTGTTAAAAGTATAAAATCAAGCCCATGAGCTGTAATCAAATAATTTATTAAATAAGATCTGTTTGTGAGAGATCTAATATTGAGAAGAGCTATTCTAATAACCTGTGCACTTTGCTCCAGAAGCTGTTACTCATATTTTACACAATGCAGATTGAGGTAGCAATGGGGATAAGGTAACAGTAGATTTGAATATATATTGTTTAAGGTGGCAGTAGATTTAACATACCAGTGTATTTAAGGTACCATGGGATTTAAGGTAGTATGAGATTTAAGGTACCACTATTTAAGGCAGCAGTGTATTTAAGGTCCCAGTGAATTTGAAATAACAGTGCATTTGAGATATCAGCAGATTTAAGGTGTCAGTGGATTTCAGGGAACAGTGAATTTAAGGTAGCAATAGATTAAAAATTAACAGGAGATTTAAGGTAGCAGTGCATTTAAAGTTTAAATGTATTTATTGTACCAGTTTAATAGCATAGCAACCACCTTATAACAGCTTTTCAACCGTTGGATACCAAAGCAACCGCCTAGCAACATCTAATTTAGCTAATTTAGCAACCACCAGCTGTCCTCCACTATTTTAACGTTTTAATATAATTAGCAAACTTTTTCAAGCCAACTGCTTCTTCTTCTTCTTCTTCTTCTTCTTCTTCTACAGCCATGTCGGTGAAAGAGTCCAAGCCAAATCTCACCATTTCTCAAGCTACCGACATCACAGGACGACTTTTTGGCCTGACTGCGTCCAGCGTCCGTCCACTGCCCAGTTACGATGACCAGAACTTCCATGTGGTCTCTTCAGAAGGTGGACAGTATGTGCTAAAGGTCATGAACTCTGCAGACAGCCAGAATCCCACTCTGCTGGAGGTCCAAACCCACACCATGAACTTCTTATGGCAGAAAGGACTTCCTGCCCAGACTGCTGTCCCCACGGTAACCGGTCAGCTGATGAGTTTTGAGGAAATCGGTAGGACAGAACTTTAATTTGCTAACTTTAATAATAGTTAAAGGGTATCGAATGCAGAACTTGAACAAGAAAATTGACTAGGAAAATATTAACATAAATTGTGCCTTTAATAATTTATCACATAATTAACAATTAACACTTTATTCATGCATTAACTTTCACAGCACTGTTATCGTCGCTGATTAATAACAGACTCTGAGAGTTTACAGGCTCTGTCAGGTCACAGAGCACAAAGAAGGTAAATAAGTGAAGAATCCAAACTCGCCACAAACCAGGGAGCCGTTCGTCTGGAGAATTGAAGCTTTATTTCTTGTGTGTAGGTACCAGAAACACTTGCCAAGATTAGGCCCAGCCTGCACTGTAACTGCTCCATGAGCTGCAACTAACAATTATTTCTGTAATCGATTCATCAGTTACTGTTCTATTAATTCACTAATCTAACTGTCCTTATATAATCCTTATATTATTGGACTTAAGTGCAGCTTTTGACACAGTATGGCATTCAGTCCTCCTGTCAAGATTGCGTGAACTGGACACTGACAGCTCTGCGCTGGACTGGTTTACATTTTACTTTACTGGTAGAAAGCAGTTCATTACTTTCTCTCTAATGTCCTATTTTACACGAGGTATTGTGGCTTATCTTTTACATTGTATTTGGTGTTGATCAGAAGAGACAGACACAGACTGTGCTCTTCATCTGCTGATCTTTGAGCTCATGACTTTAGCATTTAGCATCGCGCTCCACCAGCTGAGCTGCAGAAACGCTGTGCTTTGAGATGAATGGTGAACGAAGCTGTAGAACGAACGATGTTCAGTGTTTTGTCTGTGTTTTGTGCAGATTGTGGTTTTGGGGTGCAGAAATATCTGGTGCGTTTGCTGACCTTCCTGCCCGGCACCACGATAGCGAAGGTGACCTGCACTCCGCAGCTTTTATACAAAGCTGGAAGAACGGCCGCCACCATGGACACCACTCTGCTGCAGGTAGAAACCACAGATTAAAGCGATAGTTCAGCCGAGACTCAGTGTGCTTCTTTAGCTAAGGCTAGCTAAGACACACTCAGTTAGAGGCGACTCTGGTGATAATGTAGCTCCAATATGATTTATATATTTAATTTAGTGTATGCAGACTGCTGTTTTATATACATGCTACTGTACAATTGCTAACTGTTGGGGTATGAGTTTCCATAGTAAGGCAGAAAAAGCCGCCCTGTGGTATAATGATCACACTCGAGCTTTAAAACAGACCGCCAGACAACTTGACCGAAAATGGCGCCTGACTAAGCTAGAAGTGTTCCAGTCCGCCTGGAAGGAGAGCCTTATAGACTATAGAAGAGCACTTGCTAGAGCACGCTCAGTCTATCTCTCCACTCTCATAGAAAACAATAAGAATAATCCTAGATTACTATTTAGCACAATCTCTAAACTAACAGAGAACAAAACAGTTAGTGAACCCCAGATGCCACCAGCCTATAGCAGCAACGATTTTATGAATTTCTTTAGTGATAAAATTGAAAAAATTAGGCAGAAAATTCAGAATGCACAACTAAACTCTACAAACCTGCTTCCCCATAATGCCAGCCTCAACCTTGAAAATATTACAATCCCTGCAGAGAGGCTGGAATCATTTACCTTACTCCAAGAAAATGAACTAGTTAAAATTGTTTCCTCCGCAAAATCAACTACTTGTATGTTAGATCCGATTCCTACAGATCTCCCTTTTATATCTAAGATCGTGGAAAAAGTTGTAGCAAAACAATTAAGCTCCTATTTGTATAAGAATCATCTACATGAAAAATTTCAATCTGGTTTTAGGCCACATCATAGTACAGAGACAGCACTAGTAAAAATTGTAAATGATCTATTATTATTTTCTGACCAGGGAAATGTGTCCTTGTTAGTCCTTCTCGATCTTAGTGCGGCGTTTGACACAATAGACCACGCTATCTTACTAGACAGACTAGAAAACCTTGTAGGGGTAACAGCTCTTTCCTGGTTCAGGTCCTACCTCACTGATCGCTATCAGTTTGTTAATTTAAACGATGAATGATTTCTCCTTACAAAAGTAAAGTATGGTGTTCCACAAGGCTCTGTTTTAGGACCTATATTATTCACAACATATATGCCACCGTTATCAGTAAACACGGCATAAATTTCCACTGCTATGCCGATGACACTCAGTTATATATATCAAGCAACCACATGATAAAATTCAACTCGGCAAGATTGAAGACTGTATGAAAGACATAAAGGACTGGATGTCGAGTAACTTTCTCCTTCTAAACTTGGAAAAAACAGAAGTTCTGCTTCTTGGTCCAAAAGCAGCTAGAAACAAACTGTCTAATTTAACACCTAAACTTAACAATTTCTCAGTTGCGTCAGGTTCATCTGTAAAAAGCCTTGGTGTCATTATAGACCCTGATCTGTCCTTCGACACACATATAACTAATATTACTAGAACAGCCTTCCTGCATCTCCGCAATATTGCTAAATTGAGAAATGCATTTTCTCTACAGGATGCAGAAAAGTTAGTTCATGCATTTATTACTTCAAGGCTGGACTACTGTAATGCCCTGCTGGCTGGATGTCCCAGCAAAAGCCTTAACAAGCTTCAGCTGGTCCAGAACGCTGCAGCCAGAGTCTCACAAGAACCAGAAAGTTTGACCATATCAGCCCAGTTTTATCAACCCTACACTGGTTACCAGTTAAATTTCGGATTGATTATAAAATCCTCTTACTGACCTATAAAGCACTAAACGGACTCGCCCCTCAGTACCTGAGTGAACTTATCTCTCACTATGAACCATCACGCCTACTTAGATCACAAGGTGCTGCTCACTATTAGTACCTAGAATTAATAAAGTTACATCAGGGGGCGGAGCTTCTCATACAAAGCCCCCCGGCTTTGGAATAATCTTCCAGGCAGTGTTCGGGACTCAGACTCAGCCTCAGTGTTTAAGTCTAGGCTAAAAACTTACTTGTTTAGTGGAGCCTTTGGTAATTAGTTTTCCCTGTTAGATAAAAGGTGCAGATCTGGGGTTCATGGTCATGGAGTATTATGGTAAACTGGGAGTGCTGGTGCTGTCGTCCTGCTGCTCACGCGCTCACTCAGGTTTGCTGATGGTGGAGTGGAGGAGAGGACGCAGCAAACCTCACCTGCATGAACTGACCCTCCTGATGCTGCTGCTGCTGAATAAACTAAAACTAATCTAATTAACCATTGCTCCACCTGTTTTCCCCATTTTGTACTATAATACTTTATACTAACGCTGTTTTCTATCTGGTGTCGACCAGAGGAGGATGGGTTCCTATGGCATGCGCCCGCCCCCTGGGCCCCGACGATGACGGCCGCGAGAGCCGTCAGGAAGGCGGGGCCCGAACACCCAGCGGCGACGAACCTCGGCCGCGACGGCAGGGAGAGGGACACGCAGCAGCCATATTTCTTTTATTCACACCACACAAAATAAACACACTCTAAAACCTAACCAAAGGTACGCTGGCCACTTTTCAGTGGCTTCCTTCAGTCTTTTTACTCAATCCTTCTTCTAAGCTTTTCAGCTCTTCCTCCGTCTTTAGTTGCTGCTGAGTGTCCCTCTCCCTGCCGTCGTGGCCGAGGTTCGTCGCCGCTGGGTGTTCAGGCCCCGCCTTCCTGCCGGCTCTCGCGGCCATCATCACCGGGGCCCAGGGGGCGGGCGCATGCCACAGTTCCCCTTCTGAGTCATGGTTCCTCTCAGTGTTTCTTCCTCCTGCTCTTAGCAAGTTTTTCCTTGCCACTGTCGTCATTGGCGACACTCATGGGGGCTCAGACCAGGATTTTTTTGTAAAGCTGCTTTGTGACAACACCTGTTGTAAAAAGCGCTAAATAAATAAACTTTGCTTGCTTGCTTTGCATTATTTGGTAGCTAAATTAGCCTTGTAGCTCCAATTCTACAAAATGTCTGCATAATACAGTGTGAGGTGTAATCAGAGTGATTCAGAGTGGTTTGGTGTGAAATGGTTCAGATGTCTTTACAGTGGTGGTGATAGGAATCAGGGGTTGCCATGACTACAACACAAATATAGACATTTTATTTACTATCCAGAACCACCAGTGAACCTACACGAGTCTTCTGAGTTTATATGGAATGTTGATGATGGAAAATAGTGGAAAATCTGAAATAATAAGTTTCCTTTGGGGACTATTTTACAATTTAGGCCAAAACTCTTCTCAAAACTGTGCTCCTGTCGGTGCTGTTACATCCAGTTTATGAAACCTGGTGAATGTGTGAGGCAAGGACCAACTCAACACTGTGCACACATTCTGAATCATTCCTTTGAAGACTGTCCATGAGGTGGCTGCTCCTCTTGTCGAACACATCTGTACGCCAGCTGGAACTGTCAAATCTTTGCTGGAATATGCCAAAGCAGTCGCCTTTGTAATACAGTGCGAGCATTGTTTACTGATCACTTTTCACGTGTACAGGTTGACCCAGCACAGAAATAGCTGATCAGTTTTTCTCTACATGTAAACATGCAGTGACCGCATGAAGCATAAGGCATTCAGCTGCCGCTGGCCTAACAATGCAAAAGGTGGAGGGTAAAAGGCCTGGAGCTCCATAGGGAGACAAGACTGGATAACTTTCGGAATAAATGCAGGATTTGGTCATAGATACATGTTCAAGTTCTTCCAGAGTGGATCTTACTAAAGCTTTGCTGATGCTAAGGCTACTAACAGTGCTGTCTTGACTGAAACTGTTTTAAGATCCACCTGATCCATTTCTCATGCCTGGAAAGTGGTAAAAATGGACACGTCACTGTCCGGCTGGGGGGGCACTCACGAGGGCAGAATTATAAATGGCAAATGGAATTGCCATTTGCGATCCCTTCACAGAAATTGCCTGGAAATGCAAGCAGTTTACCCAATGCTGAGACATTTCCTCCCCTTTCTGAAGGGTCACCATGTCCTCGTAAGGATGAACAACACTATGGTAGCACCGTATATAGATAGAGAGACAGATAGATAGATAAATAGATATCTACGGTGCTACCATAGTGTTGTCCATCTCTATGAGGACATGGTGACCCTTCAGAAAGGGGAGGGGACGTCTGGTTCCTATCACCACCACTGTGAACAATTCTGACTCAGTAAGTTTCTCTAAAATGGAGCATTTGTCTGTTTACATCTTAACCACTTAATTATGCAAAAGATTTTTTAAAAATGAGATTCTTTGCATGTTTTTTACTGTTTCTTGGTTTGTTGTTTTGTTGTTTTTGTTATTTGTTATGTGATCTTCATGCAGATGGAGCATCCACACCTGAGTGTTCTTCAGAGGGAGAACTTCATCTGGAGTTTAGCGAGTGTTCCTCTGTTGGAACAGTTCCTGTCTGTGCTGGATGGAGATCCGATGCAGGAGGTGGTGAAGAAAGTTATTGAACAGTTCAAAATCCATGTGGTGCCAAAGCTGAACTCCTTCCGCAAATGTAAGATTAAATGTAACGATTAATACACTCACTGCAAATGTAGCCGATCGTTATGGATGAAATTCAGGTTTGAAGATTTCTGCTACAGTGTTTATCTGTGCTAATGTACTTTAGTCCATGTTTATAGAGAACAGTGAGTCATGCAGTGTCTGAAACCACATAATGAAGACTATTAGAGATACTGAACAGCTCCACATGATTAGAAGACATCTTGCTTCCACTTTGCCAGCTTGTTATTTGAATTTTCAGGTGCCAGAATGTAACTGCTGTATCATTTAAACTGCAATGGAAAATTTGAATAACAAGCTGGAAATTATGAAGCCAACTTTATTAGCAGGGTTGAGGAAAGGCATGCAGTTAGCACTGCGCTAATTGGTGGGGTGTGAGCTTCTGTTGTTAGCTACATTAGCCTTGTAGCTCAGATTCAGACACCAAACACATCTTGGCTGATCGACTACATTTGCACTAATTATATTTTCACTGAACTATCGCTTTAACGAGTCTCTCCCTCGTCCTGCAGGTATTAACCACGGAGATTTCAACAATCACAATGTTCTGGTTGAAGCTGATGGTCCGTCCAGCTACAGGATCAGTGGCATTCTGGACTTTGGAGATATGAGCAATGGGTATTTTGTGTTCGAGCTGGCCATCACCATCAATTACATGATGATCGAGAGGCCCAGGCCGTTAGCGGTGGGGGCAGCGGTGTTGGCGGGCTGGGAGAGCGTAATCCCCCTGAACCCAGAGGAGAGAGATGTGCTGTACCTGCTGGTTCTGAGCCGCTTCTGTCAGTCTCTGGTTCTGGCTCGCTACACTGTTCTCCAGCAGCCTGAAAACGAGGAGTACCTGATGATCATGGCGAGGCCTGGCGCCCGGTTGCTGCAGCTGCTCTGGGAGACGGGCAGAGACGAGGTGGAGAAGATCTGGTTCAACGGCGCCGCAGAGTTCTTACAGAACAGCCATATAACAGACACAGAGGGATAATAACTAAAAGAACCGGAGGAGACTTTTAATCTGAGTTCAGGATTAATGTTGACCAAGTCTTCACACTATTCAGTGTTAAAATGTCTTAAAGGGCCAAAATCATGGAAAAAAAGGCCTACAGTTCTTTAGCTCCACCCATTCTGCCTCTAGGCTTTACCCCTGCCCCTTCAGCCTACAGCAAGTTTAGCCCAACCTATTCAGCCTATAGCAATTCAGCCACGCCCATTCAAAGCCAAAATCAAAGTCAAGTTTATTTATGTAGTGCTTTTTACAGCAGATGTTGTCACAAAGCAGCTTTGCGGAAAATCCAGGTCTGAGCCCAGTATGAAGAAACACTGAGATGAACCAAGACTCAAAAGAAGAACCAAGGCTCAAAAGGGGAACCCATCCTCCTTTGGTCCACACCAGATAGCAAAACAATAACACAAAAGCAACATAAAGAAAGAATGAAAGTGAAAATAAAAGCTATCAAACGAAGACTGATGAACTCATTCATCGAGTTCTTAGAGCAAAGAAAAACAAGCAAAGAAGGAGTTTCCCAACACAAAGGAACAGGGCAGGAAAAGGTAGACAAAGGAAGAAGCTATATCTGGTGTGGAAAATGACAGAGAAAGGTCACAGCACTAGCTGTGAACTCCTATGTAATATTTCTTTTTTTATTTGAAAACTAGATAAAAGCGCTTGAGACAAGCACAGGAGCAAGAACCAGAGAAACCCAGAGGGGGATACTTAAGGGTTTAGGCCTGGAGGAGTCAAGAGGAGGGTAGAGGAGAGGCAGACCCAAGAGAAAACTTGAGAGGCTTACCAAATTATTGGCTAGCCTAACCTAGCACTCTGAAAAGAGAACCAAAGACTGAGCACGTAGGTGAGGTGAGCTTCCATTAAGTAGGGGAGGAACATGTGCTGCTGATTATCCCTTATCAAAATAGAATGGCCCTGTACCTCCTTCTGGTCGCCAAGGATGGCCTGGCAGGTGGCTCAGCCCCAGTCTGGGCTCTTACAGGACCCTTTCTTAGGAATGCCACCCAACATTCCCAACCTTGCAGCAGAGTCACGCCTGAAGGCCTTGACAAGCTTGGGGTCCAAGATGTTGCGAGCGGGGGGCCACAAGCATTCCTTTAGGACATACCCTTTTCCAGTCCACAAGGTACTGGGTGCTGCCCTGGACACACAAAGAGTCCAAGTGGATTAATACACACAGAGTGCGGGAGAAGCAGATGGTGCAAGACTGGGTTAATCTCCTGACAATCTTGACCACTGCCCCTGTCGGAAAGTGGGCCTAAGTCTCTGTCTCTGATCTGCAGCTCACTTCTGGACTGCGGAGGCAGCTCAGAGAGCAGCTCGGGCCTTCTGCCATGTCTGGCGGCAGTCTCAAACTAAATGTTCAGCCACCAGGACCCCCATCCCCATGGCCTCCTGCTCTGGGAACGTGGGGGGAGCATACCAAAACTGGCAATTGAAAGGAGACATTCCCAGGGATGAGTGCCATAAAATGTTGTGGGTATACTCTGCCCAAAGAAGGTGATCAGCCCAGGATCAGGGTTTAGAAGAGGCCAGACACTGGAGGGTTCACACCAGGTCCTGTTTGACCAGTCCGGCTGTTTGACTGGGAGTCAAAACCCGAAGATAAATTGACAGAAGCTCCTAGTAGCTGGCAAAAGGCCTTTCAAAACTGATTGGCAAACAGGGGCCCCAATCAGAGACCAGATCCATAGGCAGCCCGTGGACCCTGACCGCATACTGGAGCAGCAATCTGGCAGTCTCCTTGGCCGATGGGAGCTTGGGTGCTGCAATAAATTTGCAGGCCTTGGAGAACCAGGCCACAAAGATCACTGTGAGATGGTTCTCTAAGAGCAGCTAGAGGACCCTTCTGATGTGAGCTACATGTGTGTCCAAGGAATGGATATAGATGAGGCTGTCATCAAGATAGACTAACGTAGCGACCTAGGGCTTCTCTCAAAACCTCGTTAATGTAAAATTGGAAGATGGATGGGGCATTCATCAGTCCAAAGGGCATGACCAAGTATTCATAATGCCCTGATGCAGTGATAAAAGCTTCCACTCATCACCCTGCCTGACCTGGATGAAGCTCTTAAAAACTGAGACTTGCTGCAGCACCTTGAAGGATGAGGTCATGAGAGGCAGGGGATACTTGTCCTTGACCATGATCTTGTTGAGACCCCAGTAGGCAATGTAGGAACAAAGACCCTATCCTTCTTCCCCACAAAGAAGAAAGTTGCCCCTGCTGGAGAGTTGGAGGGCCGTCTAAAGCCTGGATGTAGTCCTCTGTAGCCTTCCGCTCCAGGCCTGACAGGAAGAATTGTCTGCCCCAGGGAGGACTAGTACCTGGCAGGAGGTCAATGGTACAGTCATATGGCTGATGGATGGGCAAGAGCTGGGCCTTCTGTTTACTAAAGATCTCCCAGAGGTCAAAGTACTCAAGAAGGACACGAGACAGGCCTTGGTTCCCTAAGGTGGAGGAAGGCAATGAGGGAGGCCCAGCGTGGATGGCAGGGGCCCCCTAAACAGGAACGCTGGCAATTGGTTCCCCAGACTGCCACAGATTGGGTCTCAGTTCTGCTCCTGGAGTTCCACTGTTCTGCACGTTTTAGACTTTCTCCAGCTCCCAACACACCTGAACCAACTGATTAACTAACTCTGCTTTGGTTCTTCTGTTATTATTATTATAAGAGCTCTGTTTTCTAACTCCTAAACACTTTTAACACTTTTTGGCTGTTCAGATTTGGAAAGTTGAAGAGAAATAAGAGCAATGTTTTAAGAAAGAAATGATAAAACAAAATGAGCAGTATTTGACGCGACTGGGCAAGTTTACAAAAAAGCTGTAGGTTTGAATAATTTTTGCTTTTTATTGTTTTTTAAAGGTGATTTTCTATGTAATACAGGGCCCTCCTTTTAATAAATAAAGCTTTTACTAGGAAAGTGTGGTTGTGTTCAGAACTGTTAGAACAGGGTGGCCGGGTTTGACCCAGTGATTTTATTGGGGTGGCACACAGCTAAAATAACAAATAGGATCAGATAGCATTAAAATGGCAAAGTGCTGAGTTGTTTTTCTCTGTACGTAACTAAATCTGTCCATTGTTTCCACATGAATATTATGACAATACAGTTATTGCCAAAAGTAAACAGACAGACAAAACTGTGTTGATGTAACATATTTTAGTCACTGATGAGTAAATTATGTGTTTGAATTGAGTAAATTAATTTTCAGCACACAATGTAAAACATTTTTTACAGACAGATTATAGAGGTTATTAATTTCAGCTGCTCTCTCTGCAGGTTACACAGTCTAATGGTTAAAAAGCTCAGAGATGTGTAAGGGAACCTACACACGCGCACACACGCGCGTATAAAAGGTAATTATTATCATGATAAACAATTATAGCTGATCAATCTTTACCATCACATAGCCCACTTCATAGTGTAGCTCACAGAGCAGCACTGTTGACATAGTGCACATTAACTCACCTGCTTGCTGAGTAAATTAACCAAAGAGGATCTATTAAGTTCATTTTCAGTGTTCATAATTGTATTTTTGGGCTCTATTAGAATAGACTTAGATGCTTCAATGTTTCAAAAACACTTTTTTTTCCTCATACTGTTCATCTTTATTCAGCCTCTGTCTGAAACGCTCTGTTCGAGCTCCTGTGTCTTTAAGCCCCGCCTCCCGATGAGCCCAGCATGCTCTGATTGGTCAGCTCGCCCTCTCTGTTCTGATCGGTCACCCTCCAGAGCGGTTCCGCCCCTCCATTATGGCTGTTTCTCTGAGGCAACGGTGCTACCCACTGTGCCACCGGGAAAAACCGGTGAAGCAATGGCTCTGAGCAGCATCAGGAGGGTCAGTTCATGCAGGTGAGGTTTGCTCAGCGTTGTACAGCAGGAAACTCTATGGTGGTCAAACCGGTCAGAAGGCTGAAACGGTCCAGAAGGCTGGTGAGCAGTGGCACCTGATCAAGGCAGATGAAGCAACAGCATCAGACCCACAAGATGGGCAGCTGTTCAACTCGGCAAAGAAAAAGACGCACACAGAGAGTCAGTTCTGTAAAGAGTGACTGATCACAGATTACAGTATAGTCATAAGATCTGTCATGAGGCTCCCTGAGATGTCGGGGCCCCTCCGCTCCACCGTCAGTAAACCTGAGTGAGCGCGTGAGCAGCAGGACGACAGCACCAACACTCCCAGTTTACCATAATACTCCATGACCATGAACCCCCAGATCTGCACCTCTTATCTAACAGGGAAAACTAATCACCAAAGGCTCCACTAAACAAGTGGGGTTTTAGTCTAGACTTAAACACTGAGGCTGAGTCTGAGTCCCGAACACTGACTGGAAGATTATTCCAAAGCCGGGGGGCTTTGTATGAGAAGCTCTGCCCCCTGATGTAGCTTTATTAATTCTAGGTACTAATAGTGAGCAGCACCTTGTGATCTAAGTAGGCGTGATGGTTCATAGTGAGAGAGAAGTTCACTCAGGTACTGAGGGGCGAGTCCGTTTAGAGCTTTATAGGTCAATAAAAAAATTTGTGATTAATGCAGAATTTAACTGGTAACCAGTGTAAGGTTGATAAAACTGGGCTGATTTGGTCGAACTTTCTGGTTCTTGTGAGACTCTGGCTGCAGCGTTCTGGACCAGCTGAAGCTTGTTAAGGCTTTTGCTGGGACATCCAGTCAGCAGGGCATTACAGTAATCTAGCCTTGAAGTAATAAATGCATGAACTAACTTTTCTGCATCCTGTAGAGAGAATGCATTTCTTGATTTAGCAATATTGCGGAGATGCAGGAAGGCTGTTCTAGTAATATTAGTTATATGTGCATCAAAGGACAGATCAGGGTCTATAATGACACCAGGATCTATAGTGACACTATAATGACAAGGCTTTTTACAGATGAATCTGACGCAACTGAGAAATCGTTAAGTTTAAGTGTTAAATTAGACAGTTTGTTTCTAGCTGCTTTAGGGCTAAGAAGCAGGACCTCTGTTTTATCTGAGTTTAGAAGGAGAAAGTTACTCGACATCCAGTCTTTTATGTCTTTTATACAGTCCTCAATCTTGCTAAGTTGAAGTTTCTCATCTGGTTTGGCTGATATATATAACTGTGTGTCGTCGGCGTAGCAGTGAAAATTTATGCCGTGTTTACTGATAATAGTACCCAACAGGAGCATATATAATGTGAATAATAGAGGTTCTAAAACAGAGCCTTGTGGAACACCATACTTTACTTCAGTCAGGTAAAATCTGAACCAGGAAAGAGCTGTTCCTGTTACTCCTACAAGGTTTTCTAGTCTATCTAGTAACATACAGTGGTCTACAGTGACAAATGCTGCACTAAGATCAAGCAGAACCAGCTAAGATACATTTCTTTGGTCAGAGAATAATATGAGATTGTTTACAATTTTCACTAGTGCTGTCTCTGTACTACGATGTGGCCTAAATCCAGACTGAAATTTTTCATGTATATGATTCCCATGCAAATAGGAACTTAGTTGTGCCACAGCTTTTTCCAAAATGTTTGATATAAAAGGAAGATTTGAGACGGGTCTATAATTTGCTCACTTTCAGGAATCAAGTTTTCTTAATCAGAGTCTAATTACCGCTAGTTTTTGGAATATAGCCAAGGCCAAGAGAGGAGTTTATTATTGACAGAAGAGGTTTAGATATTTCTGGAAGTATTTCTTTAAGTAAGGTTGTAGGAATTGGATCTAATATGCAAGTAGAAGAAATACTTTTAATTACCTCAGTTTGTTGAAGTAAGGTAAACGATTCCAGCCTCTCTGCAGTAGTTACACTGTACTCAACATCTGGATTAGCTTCGTAGGGCAGCAGGTTTGCAGAGGTTGGCTGTGCGTTTTAATTTTTTGCCTGATTGTTTTAATTTTATTTGGTTCTTAGTTAATTTAGAAATTGTGGTAAATAATAATCTAGGGTTATTCTTACTATTTTCAGTCAGAGAGGAGATCTCCACCAGCTCCCATAAAGACCCGCATACATTCTGGAGCTCATTGTTCGGAGGCATTTTCAGACCAGCTTTGATCAGGAATTTCAGAATGTCAGAACAGCTCTGTGGCGCGATCTGACCATCTGTAGGGTCAATCATTTCTCACTCATAGCTTGATATGTCATCGTTTATTTTAAAAACCTTCTTCTGTCACCCTTTTCACATTTCGGCTTTAATGATATTTTAACTTTCCCACCTCATCCGAGCGACCAGCCTACAGCCTTGTGCAGTTTAAAGTTCAAACCAGGTGATCACAGGTTACTGTACTCAGTACATCTGGAGGGGTTTATATAGTAATAATTTACTTTGTGGTAAAAGTGTTATTTATTGTTTTGCTCATTTTACCTCCTGTGTTTATGTTTCACAAAGAACCTGAACAGAAATCTGCAGAGCGACTGTGAGACTCAAACTTATGCTTGTACAGATGTGCGACGATGCTGCTCTTCACAGAGGTGCGTTTTACATCTGCAGATTTCACTCGCTGAGGTATAAACAGTGGTTCAGGGTGGTTTGGGGTGAAATGCTCTGTTCTAGAGAAACTTATTGACTCAGATCTTTAAAGTGGTGTTATTGATTTTGAGACAGTGGTGACAAAAACTGGTTAACATGAAATCATATTTACTCTGGTTTGTTATTCAGTAAATAACAATGTATTTTTCTGCGACGTTTTCAGATCACTATCAGTGTGAGCTGCACCGATAAGGACCACATTAAACAGAGTTTAGAGCTAATGAAAGATTTGGGTTTTATTTTAAAATGTGTTGTGTTGGACCATTTCATTTAAAACATGGATAAACAAATCCTCTACAAATCCACCTTAATCTGTGATTAAAACCTTTTGATTGTCCAGCATGATGGACTGGGCAGGATAAATAAACAGCAACAACATTCTACTTCACACTAATCACTGTCAGTGAGTTACTTTGTTTATTTTTTAGTGAAAACTAGCACAGTGCTTCATCAGGAACAGCTCCACAGATAAAGAGTGAATTCAGACGTTTAAACAGGCTGTTATTAGACTTTATTATCTAGCTTATCGAGACCTGACTGCGCTTATAACACACACAAAGCCTGTTGGTAGTTTGAATCAAATTATTAAAAAAAAAAAAACTGTCTGTTAGTCTGTACACTGCAGTTTTACAGTAAAAGCTTGATGATGAATTAAATCTAAACACAGAGTATTAGACTAGACTGTTAGCCTGTTAGCTAGCCAAGCTATCTGCTCAGCTGCTCATCTCAGATTACCTAGTTTAACAAAGCCACATTCTTATCTGGAGGATATTCAGCCGTTTGTTTCCTTTACATGCAGTTTGAGGCTGTAAAGTGTGTGTTAGTGAGATTCACTACTGTGTTTATTTTCTATTTCAGTGATGCACACAGAAGCTACATGAGTGCTAATAGTGAGAAACTCTAACCATCAGTGAGTGAGTCTTCTTTGTTTCATGTGAGATGTAGTTTTACTCAGAGAGAGGGGGATTTTACAAAAAAGTATACTTAAAGTTTATTTTATTAAGTAAACTAAAGCAAAGTTAAAGCATATCTCCATGTATACTTTGTATAATAAATATACTAATATCAATGTTCTAGTAGTTTACTTGTAAGTGTACCATTTCAATACTTTTGGGACTAAATTTGACCTCGTTTTAGTTTATAAAAGTATATTTTTAAGTATTCCTTAGGTGTAAGAGTAGCAAACTTTGAGTGCACTACTAGTTTACATTTAAGTTTTATTTTGTACTGCAACTAAACTGTGAACTACACTAAAATGAACTTATTAGTAAACTGTTCTTTTACTAGTTATATACATCTATCCCATGTTTTAGTTTATGAAAGTATACTTTTAAGTATACGCTCAGTAAAATACTGGTTTTTATACAACCCCATTTCCAAAAAAGTTGGGACACTGTGAAGCATATCAAATGTTGTAACTGAGACATTTTATTGGTTTTTGAATTTGATGGGGTTGTACTTGTAGGTTTTCTTTAAATGAACTTAATATGATACTTATAGTTTACGACTTATATAGTATTTTTGCACTTTAAAATAAACTACTAGATTTGTATTTAGGTATTATTTTTTATTCTTGAAATATACCTTAAACAGTACATTGAGTAGACTTAAAGTTAACTAATGTGAACACTACCAGTGGACTACACATATAAAAGTTCACAAGAAAAAACTGAATATATCTGTTCTACTACTGCGCAATCTCAGCGCTGCCTTCGACCATGAAATAGAGAGCTGAGAACTGGTCTCTCAGGACCTGTCCTAAAATGGTTGAGTTCATACCTGTGAGGGAGGAGCTACTTTGTTGAAAAAGAAAATAATGTTTCCGAGAGAGTGCCGTGCTGTGGTGTCCCTCAGGGTTCAATTCTTGGGCTGCTTTTATTTAGTTTACACTTATTTAATTTCTCATTTTACTTTCTGGACTCTTTGGATGTATTTATCTCATTTTTGTTGTCTGTTTTTTTCCTTCTCTATCCTGCACTAACCTGGATTTTCCCAGTTTAATCGGATGCTTGTTCTTTTTACTGGTTGACTTTACTCTTTACTGCTGTTGCAGGAGGACTTCTGACATGTTGCTTTATCGGAGGACTGTTTATTGTTTACTGGCTCTGTCTCCACTGCTGGCCGCTGCTCTCTCTGCTTCTCAATAGGCTGGAGGACTTTACCCTTTACTGCCGCTGTACTCTGGGGACTTTATACCGGTCATCTACCGGCGGAATGTTTACTGTCTGTTTGCCAACTCTCTCCCTGATACTGCTGTGAGCTGCTGTGAGCCCTCAGCCCTGTTCCCACACCTCTGGCTGCAACTGTGGTGAGTGAGTTTTCCCAAACACTCTGTTTATTAAGTGTCTTACTATCTGTCTCTCGTTCTGTTGCCTCTGCTTAGCTGGCTGATGTTGAGTCATGGTGTTTGGCTAACATAGTCCTAGCCTTAGCAGTAGCTCCAGCGGGAGGTTGTACCTGTGTCCCAATTCAGGGGCTGCATCTTTTGAAGGATGCGGTCCACGAAGGCGTGTTCTTCGATGGCTATTACAGAAACTTCCTATCCTTTTGTCTTAAGTTAAGATCTGACAGGTCAAGAATTAGTATAACAGAGGCAAATTTGATCTTAATTAATTTAAAAACTTAATTCGTATTACAGAAACGTCTTCACTCTGAAATCTGATCTGTTTAGTCTATGATGACTGAATTTCGGACAGTATCTATTCCAGAATAACAGTTCCTGACTTCATAATCTCATCATGAACTCCAGATAAGAAAACAGCATCACACAAACATCCTAACTAGACTAAACCTCCTAAATCCTGTCCTAACTTTAGGATGAACCCCAACAGGGTCCTCACTTCTGTTTAAGGTCCGTTTCTATGGTTTTTAGGCAGCTGTGTCAGCAGCATAGTTCACTACCAGCATAATGAGCTCCATTTATTTCTACTGTAAAACGCTGCTTTCACTGTGAGATGATTTACTTTTCTAACTCTGCGTTTTAAAGATCTCAGACGCTGCAGACTCGATCTCCACCGCCCCTCTGATCACCTTCGTGTGTTAATGTTGATGATGAAATATTACAGTGATGGTGGTGAATAATGAGGAGACGGAGCTGAACGTGTGTCTGTTTATTAGGAGGAGTAACGTTAGCGCGCTCGGCTAAAGCGTTTGGGAAATGGAGACTGAAACTGGGGAGCGGCGACGCTCTGATAAACAGCAGGGGGAGCTCTCACAGCATTCACTACTTACAGTTTATCACTCTTTAGTTTAGTTTTGACTTTATTTACATCAGTAACGACCATACAAGGTAATAACACTGAAGGCCAAACTATTCACAAATAATTCAAAATATTATGTTTTTAAAATATTAAGAATACAACCATGTAGAGCAATCAATAGAACCCAAGTGTCTTGCTTGTGATCCATCCTAAGAATTTGGTGATGACCCATCAAATGTATATAAATCTGCAGTCAGAGGAGTTATGGTGTGGCACATGCATGTTCACACTGGCCATAGTGAAACGTTTCAGCACAGAATCCGAACTTTCTGTGAGCTGCTCTGTTTCCTGTCACTGCATAAAAGATGCACAAGCCTTCTTTAATCACTGGATTATTCAGAGTAATTTGGATGAGTAGAAGCACTTGTAACAAATTATTGATGTGTTTAATAAGAGGAACAATATATCATGACTAATATACTGAAATTTAATATGAGAGACAAACTAAATTCTGTGGATCTTTATATGTCAAATAAATGCAGCACCAACATCAGAAATCACTTTATTAAACAAGCGGAGCAGATTAAACAGCATAAATAGCCACGTTTGTGTTTGGGTTTAAAGGGTTAATATTTCCTGAGCTGCTCTGATATGAAGTCGGTGCTGTGAGACTCGGAGCCGCAGCTGCTTTAGACTCTCTCCTGAATATTTACTGTAATTTTCTGCTGTTTTATGTCTGTTGGTATTAAATTCATTATAGTCTTTTGAAATATGAGGCTCATTTTCTGCGACTCTCGATGAAAAATGTTCAAATTTCCATCTAAATCTGTGTCTCTCAGTGTTAGTCTGAGCTTTATGGCTCAGTCTGGACTAAATGTGGTCAGTAAGTGAAGCTGCAGGTCAGTCAGAGAAGAAAGGCTCTTAAACTTTAGCGAACTTCCCTACCCCAGAGCAGTGTTACACTGTAATCTTACAGCACTGCTGCCACCATCAGGTGAGAGGAAGAACTGCAGTGAACTGGCTGGAGGGACACTGATAACACACTCTAAAACAGAGACTATGCGCCAATTAGAATCTGTCTGCAGGCCGCGTTCAGCCCCGGGGCTGGACTTTGGACTTTGGCCCTGTAGTGAACCAGCTTTATATGAAAAATCAGAGATGTTGTGAAAGAAAATGTGGGCCTGGTAAAAACACAACTGGAATGAACTTAGTCATACGAGCCACATTACCTTTTATGATTTTGTAGATAATTTAGTAGCAACAGGTGCAACAAAATAAAGACAAATACAGGTTAGAATGTTTTATTATTTGTGATTTAATCAGCTGTAAGTTGTCAAACTAATTCTAATACATGACAGATAATATGGGACAGTGTTTAAGATCTGCTTGACCACAATGACCTCATTAAGAAAGATTCATGTATAATCCAGATATAGGGACAAGATGGTTCACAGTAATTTGCTGGAGGGGACAAATCTGGTGCTCAGGCTCCGGGAAAAAAGAGAAGTTGTTGTAGTTTTGTTTTTGATATTTTACTCTTGGTACACTAAACGTAATTAAAGCATTACAGTGTTAAACAACAGCAGTTCATGAGGCTTAATTAAGAGTTTGTTTGTATTGCAGAGGAGAGCAGAACAGAACTGATAAATAAAGAAAAACAACTAAAAACAAGGACCTGTTTTTAGGACAACTCCAAACCTGCAAGGTCCCAAAGAAATGCAAGAAAAAATGTGAGACGTTTAACAGCTGGAGAGAGAAAGTTCCCCCAGTTATGGTTTATATCTCAGCTAAACACAGTTACCATTGAAATAGTACATCTAGAATAATATGAGACTGTATTGATTTATTAAATCTAGGTTAAAAATGTCACTAAACGTTTTCCTAAATTACACTGTTTAAAACGATCTAAAGTGCTGCCCCCTGTGTGAAAATATGAACAGTGTACTGCATATATATGTATTTATAAAACCTTCTTAAGAACGTGTGCTGTGTTACGGTTCTGTGAGTAGGATCCTAGTGCAGGTGGGCAGGGTTTGCCGGAAAAAAGGATGGGAAACAAAACAGGTGCCTACAGATTTCTTATGAAATCTGGCCCTTGAAGTTGTAGGACAGTGGTGACAATTCCAGCTTTCGCTCTGTTTGCTTTCTGTTTTAAATCAATGCTGAATGAAATCAGTTAAAACCATCTTCTTCTTCTTCTTCTTCATCTTCCTCTTCAGCCATGTCAGTGAAAGAGTCCAAGCCAAATCTCACCGTTTCCCAGGCTACCGACATCACAGGACGACTTTTTGGCCTGACTGTGTCCAGCGTCCGCCCGCTGCCCAGTTACATTGACCAGAACTTCCATGTGGTCTCTTCAGAAGGTGGACAGTACGTGCTGAAGGTCATGAACTCTGCAGACAGCCAGAATCTCACTCTGCTGGAGGTCCAAACCCACACCATGAACTTCTTATGGCAGAGAGGACTTCCTGCCCAGACTGCTGTCCCCACGGTAACCGGTCAGCTGATGAGTTTGGAGGAAATCGGTAGGACAGAACTTTAATTTGCTTAATCCATGTAGTGAAAATAGTAAATAGTTAAAGGGGAATTTCACTGATTTTTCTAATTTCCTGCATAATTAACTGGTTAAGATGTAGTCAGAGTGGTTCAGAGTCATTCAGAGTGGTTTGGTGTGAAACACTCCGTTCTAGAGAAACTTAGAGTCAGAACTGTTCACAGTGGTGGTGATAGGAACCAGACGTCCACCTCTAAAAGCTCCCTCACAGAAAGTTCCTACATGAAATGGTTATGAATTCACTGCCTGATGACTGAGACACTGTTTTATGATAGTTTAGAGAACTTAAACTCCATTCATGGTGGAGGGATACATGCAGGGCGCTGTGAAGCAAAATAGTCCCCAAAGAAAACATTATTTCAGATTTTCCACTATTTTCCATCATCAACATTCCATATAAACTCAGAAGACTTGTGTAGGTTCACTGGTGGTTCTGGATAGTAAATAAAATGTCTATATCTGTGTTGTAGTCATGGCGACCCCTGGTTCCTATCACCACCACTGTAAAGACATCTGAACCATTTCACACCAAACCACTCTGAATCACTCTGTTTACACCTCACACACTGAGCTATGGGGGATTTTGAAATAAAGTTGGAATTGCCCTTTAGTAACAAGCACAAATATTATATAATTCATTGGTGATGAACTTGAAATCTCATAGTAAAGTATAATAACTGCTGGAGTAAAATCTTCTGCAGATCATTCTAAGATGATGTAGCGTCACAACTGAAAGCTGCTAAAATCAGATCTGCACCTTCTGACTAATTATTATCAATCAATAAGAACAGTTAATCGTGATTACTCTGATAATGCTGTGCAGAGGCTGTACTTTAGCCTGTCTGTCATCAACAGGAGATTAAAATTATACAGGAGTGAATTCTGTACAGATCACTGATCACAAACACTCAGCATGGAAGAAGATAATTTTATGGAATAAAAACTTACATATAGTAACACGAGAAGATGATACTGGAACCTGTTTAATGACATAAAAGTCCACGTTACATTTTATTTTAGTTTGTGCCACTCTCTCTAATCCGTAATCTCTCTACTGTAATTCACATTTTTGTATTGTCTTTAATCTAATCTGAAAATATTCCTGTTGGCTGTATTTTAGTAAATAACGTACAAACAAAACTAATAAACGTAATATTATGACTTAGATGAGGAAAGATTAAGAACTGAGATTAATTATATTCACTACATTAATCTCACAGTAATCTCCCTGGATTCAGTTTAGCCTGTTAGCTTACCTTTAGCTAACATTATCTTAGCTCGTACTAGTCAAATGATGAAATTAGCTAACAGGCTTTCACAACAGAACATAAAAGCAGCATAGTTTAATAAAATAAAACGTTTTTATTCTAGAACTATAATTTAAACAGAACAGTAAAAGGACACAGCACTTCCTTAGCTAAGCTTAGTTAGCCCCGAGCTAACTGCTGCTCTGCTCGCTTCTGAGGCTGGACGCTGTGAAAACAGGAGACGTGTACAGATTTAAGGAGACGTAAAGCAGCTCATATTAAAGCTGCTGTGTTTGGTGTTGATCAGAGGAGACGGACGCAGACTGTGCTCTTCATCTGCTGATCTTTGAGCTCATGACTTTAGCATTTAGCATCGCGCTCCACCAGCTGAGCTGCAGAAACGCTGTACTTTGAGATGAAAGGTGAACAAAGCTGTAGAACGAACGATGTTCAGTGTTTTGTCTGTGTTTTGTGCAGATTGTGGTTTCGGGGTGCAGAAATATCTGGTGCGTTTGCTGACCTTCCTGCCCGGCACCACGATAGTGAAGGTGACCTGCACTCCGCAGCTTTTATACGAAGCTGGAAGAACGGCCGCCACCATGGACACCGCTCTGCTGCAGGTAGAAACCACAGATTAAAGCGATAGTTCAGCCAAAAACTAAATCAGCTGAGACACAGACTCTTTTCCACTGCAGGGCTGAACGGTTCTGAGCACGGAGGGTATCCGTTCCAGTGGCATTTCCATAACGATAAGGTTTGACACGGAACGCTTAAAACCCGGCTCAGCGTTTCTTTCCTCATGGTTAGCTAACCGGCCACAGAACCGTCCAGTGGGATGACGTGACAACATAGATATTCACGGACTGGTTCTGTGTTTATTTGTGTCCCAACATCCTGCTGCATTATTTTAAATCTGAAAACAATCAAATAAGTCCATTTCGCTCACACAGACGCCGGAGAAATGAAGGAGGTGCATGATTTAAAATCCACCACTCAATAAACGTCAGAGCTTCCGTCTGACACTGAATTAAGCTCTGATAACCAGGAGAGAGTAGCTGCTTAGCATCAGCTTAGCTAGCATGCCGCCAGCTCTGCTCACCACAGAACAGGTTCGATTCTGACAAACAGAAACTTTACGGACACAAGTTTAGATGACAATGACTGAACTCTGAGGAGCTGAAGTTGGGCAGCTGGTGTTGGAGGGACAGAAAGCTGAAATTAAAGCTGTTCTGGGGGTTTGGAACTGCAGCTTCCTACGCTAGCTAAGCTAGTGCTAGATGGCTCCTCTCTCTTAGCTAACTAACGTAGTTACTAACATCGGCCGTCCCCCAGTATCGGCCACTTGTGCGTATTGCGCATTTCCTCTCTCTCTCTCCGCTAACTGCTCAGGCGAAATTCAAAACACATAAGCTTGCACCTCACAGGGACATCTAAACTTTATTCTAGCAAAAAATCATGTCTGAAAACAATATTTAAGTATCACTAATAACGTTGTAATTCTGCGTGTACAAAACCACATGGAACACAGCTCATTTTCATTCGGCGATGGATATTCGTCTGTGCAGAAAGTTAGCTTATCGGTTAGCTTTCTCTGCTCTGAGGTAGAAAAAGTTTGCTGCCATGGTAGTGTTACGTATATGGCGTAAGGGTGCCCACAGAGGACAAACTTAGCCTCATTGTGAACCATTGTTAAGCACTGAATCTGGTAGGAATGATGCGTAAACGCGATTTCTCATTTGACTGGCACAATCAGGCGCGCAGCAAAGAGCTGTGCTCCATACTTCGTTAAACAAGCAAATCAAGCTGAATAATGAAACAGTACAATAATGTCACATTTTACTTACGAATATGTACATATATTTAATGTTTTTTACAATTTTATACGCTGAATTTTAGGCTGAAAGATGAGTTACGGAAAACCGGAAGTGAGGTGGCCGATATTGGGGGACCCCCATCATTCTAGCGATACGAGCGTCAAAGTAAACAAAAATGTTATTATTATTATTTCTCATCATGTCAAACAACTCTAGGACATTAATCTACCCACTTATCTCTCCCAGAAAAACATTGATTTGGGTGAGTAAAGTGCTTCGATTTATTTACAGTAAGCTTAGATTCCCGGTGTTTTGTTTTGAGGTGGCGGATAACACGGGCACCTACGCTGGAATCACAATACATATTTGGATATGCTCAAAATGCCCTCCCAGTGTACTGATGTAAAAAATATAAATAAAAATATTCCACTAACTTTGAGTAATATTATGATCTGTCAGTTGTTGATGAGACACTTATTACTGTAACACTGCACCACCGTATCAGCACTCCACTTCAGCAGGCTTACATCGTCCCTGCCTTGCATGAAAAGGTAATGTTAACGTCAGTATGTTATTTAGCACTGGAACTGTAATTGTGGAAATAAATGATATTTTGCTGAAAAGTGTCAGTCATTGTATGAAGCAGAAACAAGTAAAGTAAGTACATACATACATCATCTAAACCACTTATCCTTCTGGGTCGCGGTGGGGTGCTGGAGCCTATCCCAGCTGTCATTGGGCGGAAGGCAGGATACACCCTGGACAGGTCGCCAGTCTATCGCAGGGCAGACAGACAGACATACACATTCACACACTCACTAGTAAAGTAAGTAAGTAAACTTTATTTATATAGCACTTAACACATTACCTATGACCACAACTCAAAAAAGCTAGAGAATAAAAGTGAGTCTTTGGGCGAGATGTGAACTCAGAGAGTCTGATATCGAGGTGAAGACCGTTCCACAGTTCAGGAGCACAAACAGCAAACACACAGTCTGCCCTTCGCTTCAGTTCAGTTCTAGAAACAACAAGAAGCCCTTTATTAGAGGATCTCAGTGACTCAGTATGAGCAACTAACAATTCACAAGTGTGTTCAGGTGCTTCACTATGCTGAGCCTTATAAGTCAGAACCAGTACTTTAAAATCAATCCTGAATTTCACTGCCAGCCAGTGAAGAGAGGCCAGCACTGGGCTGATGTGCTCCATATGTCCAGTTTTCATTAAGAGCCTAGCAGCTGCATTTTGGACCAACTGAAGTCTCGCCAAAGCTCCTTGACTAAGGGCAGTATATGAGGCACTGCAACAGTCCAAACGAGATGAGACAAATGCAGTAATACTTCTCTCTAAGAATCCGTCTGATCTTTGCAATATCTTTGATATTTCTTAGATGGAAAAAACATGACTGAACATAATTCTTAATATGCACTGATATTGTAAACGAGAAGCAAAACATCACCAGGTTTCTAGGAAAAGCACTAACTCTGATCTGAGTGAACCAAGAGTCTCAACCAGAACCTCTTTTAGCTTAAGAAAACTGCAGTTCATTCAGTCCTTAATAGTGTCAATGCACTCAGTTAGATTAGCTACTCTACTAAAGCCATTCTGATTAACAGAGAGAGACAACTGCATATCATCTACATAAAAATTGAAAGAGATATTAAAGTCTGATTAAAACTCCAAGAGGAAGCTTATAAAGTGAAAATAAAATAGGGCCAAGAATGGAACCCTGGGGTATCCCACATGTAAGACCAGCCACAGAAGACATTATATTTTCAATAGACACTAAAGATTTTCTATTAGATGAATCAAAAAACTAGCGCAGACCCTGATATGCCAACCCATCCATTAAGCCTGTTGTTATGATTAACTGTATCAAAGACTGCGTTGAGATCAAGCAGCACCAAAAGACACCCCCCCCCCAGAATGCATTAAAGTATCATTTAATATTTCCACAAGAGCTGTTTCTGTACTATTCTTTTGGCGAAATTGAGATTGAAAGTTCTCAAAAATGCCGTTAGCTTCCAGTGCATGCAGAAGTTGATCTGAAACCACTTTTTCCAATTTTTTTGTGACAAGGGGGAGTTTAGGGTCAAGACCCACAGCAGTTGTCATGGTAGGTTTTAGTCTATTTTCAGTTAGAATGTTTTTCTGATGATAATATAGCTTAATGACTTTAGACCCCAAGTACATCTTGGCTGATTGACCACATTTAGGATAAGAAAGAAATTTTAAAGGGGAATTCCACCAATTGTACAAAATTCACCCATAACTCAGTGTGTGAGGTGTAAACAGAGAGATTCAGAGTGGTTTGGTGTGAAATGGTTCACATGTCTTTACAGTGGTGGTGATAGGAACCAGGGGTCGCCATGACTACAACACAAATATAGACATTTTATTTACTATCCAGAACCACCAGTGAACCTACACGAGTCTTCTGAGTTTATATGGAATGTTGATGATGGAAAATAGTGGAAAATCTGAAATAATAAGTTTTCTTTGGGGACTATTTTGCCTCACAGCGCCCTGCATGTATCCCTCCACCATGAATGGAGTTTAAGTTCTCTAAACTATCATAAAACAGTGTCTCAGTCATCAGGCAGTGAATTCATAACCATTTCATGTCATAATTTTTTGTGAATGAGCTTAAAGAGAGCAGATTTTGAAAAATGTGTTGAATTGTTTGCATGTTTTTAGTGTCTGTCTGTTTGTTATTTGTTGTGTGACCTTTATGCAGATGGAGCATCCACACCTGAGTGTTCTTCAGAGGGAGAACTTCATCTGGAGTTTAGCGAGTGTTCCTCTGTTGGAGCAGTTCCTGCCTGTGCTGGATGGAGATCCGATACAGGAGGTGGTGAAGAAAGTTATTGAACAGTTCAAAAACCATGTAGTGCCAAAGCTGAACTCCTTCCGCAAATGTAAGAATGGTATAATATTGTGATTGATTGCCTGAACGAGTCGAATTTAGAATTTATAGTGACAGAATGTAACGGCTGCACCATTTAAGGCAGAAATGGAAAATTCAAATAAAAAGCTGGTGATTATGAAGCCAGCTTCGCTAGCATGTTTGAGGAAAGGCATGCAGTTAGCACTGCGCTAATTGGTGGAGTGTGAGCTTCTATTGTTAGCTACATTAGCCTTATAGCTCAGATTCAGACACCAAACGCATCTTGGCTGATCGACTACATTTGCACTAATTATATTTTTCACTGAACTATCGCTTTAACGAGTCTCTCCCTCGTCCTGCAGGTATTATCCACGGAGACTTTAACGAACAAAATGTTCTGGTTGAAGCTGATGGTCCGTCCAGCTACAGGATCAGTGGCATTCTGGACTTTGGAAATATGAACAATGGCTATTTTGTGTTCGAGCTGGCCATCACCATCATGTACATGATGATCGAGAGGCCCAGGCCGTTAGCGGTGGGGGCAGCGGTGTTGGCAGGCTGGGAGAGCGTAATCCCCCTGAACCCGGAGGAGAGAGATGTGCTGTACCTGCTGGTTCTGAGCCGCTTCTGCCAGTCTCTGGTTCTGGCTCGCTACACTGTTCTCCAGCAGCCCGAAAACGAGGAGTACCTGATGATCACGGTGAGGCCTGGCGCCAGGCTGCTGCAGCTGCTCTGGGAGACGGGCAGAGACGAGGTGGAGAAGATCTGGTTCAACGGCGCTGCAGAGTTCTTACAGAACAGCCATAGAACAGACACAGAGGGATAATAACTAAAAGAACCGGAGGAGACTTTTAATCTGAGTTCAGGATTAATGTTAACCAAGTCTTCACACTATTCAGTGTTAAAATGCCTTAAAGGGACAGTATTGTGGACCATTCTATCGTGGACAGCCTGTAGCAGTTTAGCCCCACCTATTTAGTGTACAGCAGTTTAGCCCCGCCCATTCAGCCTGCAGCAGTTTAGCCCCACCCATTCTGCCTACAGCACTAAGCCCTGCTTCTTCTGTAAGTTCTCATATTTCAGTTTTGTGTTTGTGTGATTTCTGTGTGTCGTGTTTGTGTCTGAATGCTGTGTCCTCGGTAATAAATGATAATCAGTGATAAATAAAGCTTTCTAATCCACCATATTCCTGCATCCCATGATCCTCTGAGTGACAATCTGTCATCAGAAACCTGAAACTGTGTGATAGAAACCCTTTATTCAGAGAATTCTATTAACAGCCCATAAGGAAAAAAAATATATATGGACATTTGTTTTTATATATTTGAAATACTTTGGAACACAAAAATGTATTTCAGAAAATATTGTCATATTAAGTAAATATATTTTAAAATGTATGTGGAAATATTTACACAGAGACAAACATAAATGTATGTAAATGTTTATCAAATCCATCTGAAAATGTATGAAAATATCCAGAATCCTGTCTGATGCTCTTCACTGTCTGATACCTTTAGAGATGAATTTGTGTTCCAGTATCTTCATTTTAAATCTGATCAAATGATCCTTTAACAGGACAGAAGCGAGTGTTGTGGGTATTGATACTCTGTGAAAATGCAGTTATGATCTGATATCTTGTTTATGTGAAATACATTGTGTGTGAGAGTCTGACTGCAGACGTACATGGTTAATGTAGAGCACAGTGCAGATCACAGAAGTCAGTACGTTTAGTTACATCTGGAACCTTCATTACACACAACTGAACACAGATAGTAACACATACTAATAAATGTATTTAAAATATATTTAACAAACACATTTTTTGGCCATTTTCATACAATGTAAAAATATATCTAATAAATACATTTGGAGGAAATTTTGAAAAAATCAGTGGAGTTGTCCTTTATTGACTTGTATGTATAGCTGTTGTCTGAGTGCACACATGTGATGTCAGATGCCATAATTGATCAGAGCAGAGTCCGTCAGGAAAGTGCAGTAATGAACAACCTCTAATGGTCCAGAGACTGGACACTGACATTTAACTGACCTCTCCAGGCTCCGCCCACACCTGCTCTTTAGCAGTTCATATCACAATACCTACATTTAGAGTCGGTTATTCATTCAGCCTAATGAGAAACTGTAGAACAGACTCAGTTTATATCACAATACCTACATTTAGAGTCGGTTATTCATTCAGCCTAATGAGAAACTGTAGAACAGACTCAGTTTATATCACAATACCTACATTTAGAGTCAGTTATTCATTCAGCCTAATGAGAAACTGTAGAACAGACTCAGTTTATATCACAATACCTACATTTAGAGTCAGTTATTCATTAAACCTAATGAGAAACTGTAGAACAGACTCAGTTTATATCACAATACCTACATTTAGAGTCAGTTATTCATTAAACCTAATGAGAAACTGTAGAACAGACTCAGTTTATATCACAATACCTACATTTAGAGCCAGTTATTCATTCAGCCTAATGAGAAACTGTAGAACAGACTCAGTTTATATCACAATACCTACATTTAGAGTCAGTTATTCATTAAACCTAATGAGAAACTGTAGAACAGACTCAGTTTATATCACAATACCTACATTTAGAGTCAGTTATTCATTAAACCTAATGAGAAACTGTAGAACAGACTCAGTGTATATTACAATACCTACATTTAGAGTCGGTTATTCATTCAGCCTAATGAGAAACTGCAGAACAGACTCAGTTTATATCACAATACCTACATTCCCTGATAGATAATAAATAAATAGATAGATAGATAGATAGATAGATAAATAAATAGATAGATAGATAGATAGATAGCCTGCTGGTTCCTGGTGGTGTCTATTCTGTGTTTTCCTGAAGGTCTGATATCTCAGTGTAAAGCACAGATGTTATGACTCCAGATGCAGCTAAAGGTGCCCTACTGGAAACAATTAAGTAACAATTACTCAAGTACTTAAAAAGTTAGTAACTATTAAGACAATTTCCATTTGAAAGCAAACCCATCAGGTTTTACTCCTTCTAATGGTAGAGTGAGTTATTCACTCAGCACTGGATTTTTTGCCTCGTTTGTTGACACAAAAACTTACAGCACATTAATAACACATAAAAACCAGCACAGATCAGCACAGCTGCACCAGCAAAACCAGCATATGTTATGTTGTTGAAGCTGGTAACAGACCAGCACTAGCCCAGCATAAACCAGCTCAGACCAGTGTGGAATGCTTGCTGGTCTGTGCTGTTTTCTCAGCAGGGTGTTCGCCCTATACTGTCCAACAGCTCTGCCTTTCACTGCCACTCTCCTGGGTCCAGACTGCGGAGACACTGAGCTGAATTCGGCTGCTTGTTCGCCGGATTCTTATTCAAACATGCTGTTCCAGCCTGAACAGCGCAGCTGTTAAATTCAAATAAGGAGCCGCGTCTAAACCTTATAACTATTAGTTTACAAACAGCTCCACCTGCTGGCCGGAGCACGCAGTTACAGCTGAGCTGGAGGCCGAGCAGGCTGCAGTCTCGCTCTCAGTGATAAAATCTGCAGTGCTGGTCTGAACCGTATAAACCGAACCCTGAGCGGTTCTGTGGATCTCAGCGGCTCTGGTAAGACTGAAATCCTGCACTGTATAAATAAACCTGCGTGTTTGGAGCTGCTGCCTTTAAGGCTCGAGCACAAAGAGCCAACAAACAAACAAACACAGGTGTGTGGTCAGCGTGTCGCGCCTGCTGGATTATTTAAATAATCTAGAATGTTCTGACCTCGTTCACTCCGATTCTTTCGTCAGTTCCTTTTCTGGACCTTGTAAAGACAAATGAAGGTGTTAGAGTTCGGTTCATTGTAAGCCCAGTGTTTCACTGCTACTGCTAGTTTCACTGCTGCTATATTGCTGGTTATACTACTAGTTTTAACTTAATACTGGCTCTGCTTTTACTGCTACTGCTAGTTTTACTGCTACTTGTACTACTAGTTCTGCTTTTACCGAAGACCTTGTAGACAGTAGAATTACCACTCTGTCTCCCAGGTTCCTCAGAGGGGCTCCCAAACGAGTCCAAAGTGGACGGGCTACGATGGAGCGTTTGAGCAAATACTTTGATTTTTATTGTGTTTCTTAGTCAAAAATGTAATTTTTAAAAAATATTTAACCGTGAAGGAGTCATAGCACATCTGTAATAATAATAATAATAATAATAATAATAATAATAATAATATATGTTAATATCAGACATGATTGTTCTCATTCTGGAAAAAAAAGGTTTGAAGGAAACAGAATTATTTATTAGTCATAATCATAGAAAAACCCGTCATTTTTTTTTTCATACGTTCATGATGTCAGTGAGCTGCTCCGCTCACCAACCAGTCAGCACTCAGTAGCAGTAATGTCAGCGTCCTGCTGCCCAAAACCCGTTTGCTGTAGAAAACTCAAACAGGTGAGTTTACTTTGCTTTTTTAGTGAAATCCATCCTTCTACTCTCTAAAATGAAAAGAAAGCTCTGAGTGATTAGAAACTGTTTAACTTCTCGTTTTAGCCGTTTAGCTCCATTTACTCCCATTCACTGAGGACTTGCTCGGCGGCGCCCCCGGGCTTTTTGCAGTCATGATTTTGATATAATGGTGGAAACAGGAAGAGGCCAGACTCTTTAAACCGCTCTAATAATGGAGCTGTTTTACTGTAATTACTGCTCGTTGACTAAATACTTGTAAAACTGTTTTTCCTGCAGATTTGGTGAGGAAACCTGTGTTAATGTCAGCGACTGGAACACAGACGGACTCTGGATCTGCAGGCCTCTCCAGCTGAATGGAGATGAAGGTAAGCGAGTGTCGCTCAGCTGCTGAGGTGTTATTGACGGGTAGAGTTTGCGAATGGTAACGTCTCTGATATTGCGTCCTGCGGTGAGCATGATCAGCTCTCTCCTCGTAATCAAACACTGCCGGAGGTGAAGATCTCTGAAGGTAATAAGAGATAAAGCGGCGTCTTTCTTTATCGTGGTTAATCCTCCCGACAGTTCAGAGCAGTTCACCACCCGCTGATCCTCCCCCGTCTGAGACTCCTGAACACGAACAGACGGTAATACTGCCTTCCTCACAGCGCGGAGGACAGAAATGAAAACAGGAGCGAGATTGTGTTTTGGAAAGAGGCTTCAGGTACATTTATTTGTTTCAGGAAACCAGTTTATGGCAGTTTGTTTTGAGGTTAGATGTGGTTTCGTCTGTTCTGTAGCTCCTCGTAAACCGAGCCACTGTTTGCTCTTTTGTTTTCACTGTAGCCTCACAGAGGCTTTAACTGCCCTTCTTCAGTTTTTAAGGGTGGTATTTGAATTTGTAGGCAATATATTTGAATAAATACAATTAAACAGCAATCCCCCATAAAAAGTACAGTAATCTCAAGAAAGAAATGTACTCTGGGAAAGACGTCAATCTAAAGCCTTTAATATAATCAGACAGGTTCTAATAATCTGGTGTGCGGTAACCCTTACATGACTGCATTAGTCCTAAGCCGGTGTGCGGTAACCTAAACAGGTTAGAATCTCTGACCAAAAACCAAGCATTGTAATTTTCATGCAACTTCAGTTGCTTGAAACCTCTCAAACTAAATTGCACTGCAGTCATATAATCTAAAACATTCTGTAACTCACTTGAAACTCAGCTGCAACAGTTGCAACCGTCTCAACTTTATCTCAGCTAGTTTCATGAAACAGTCAATCAAAACACGAATAATGCAACACATCAAACAAGCTTTTAAACGATTGATTTCACTGGATCAGCATACAGGCAGATAAAGCAGGAGCTGGCTTTTTGGTGGTTGTAAAGACTTCAAGGTTCATAGTTTTTCATTTGGTCTTTTTCCTGAGCCGTGACAGACATGAGCTAATGTTTCTATAACCAGCTGCACCAGCCAGCCAGCTAACGCTACAATGCTACAGATGTGCAAGTTACACTTCACAGATGACTTTATAGTGAGAATGAAATGGTGTATCAAAAAAATAATAACAACAAACAATAGATCCGCCGTTCAGTGTATCATATTTACATCTTTAGGCTTATTATTCAGTAACTGTGCCAAAACCGATGCAGACCAGCTGAGTTTTTCTGGATTCTGGCTCATGGTGAGCAGCAGGCAGTGGCTGCTGAGCAGCTTAATTTTAAAAAAGATTATTCCACAAACAGTGTTTTTAGTAACGCATTAAAAACATGAATACAGACAAAAACATTAATACAGAATTCAGCTGATGTTTATTTTATTCAGTATTTTACAACATGGCTCAGCTGAGCAGTTTAGAACCAGAACTGATCTGTTATAAAAATATATTTCAGACTTGAGGAGGGAAAGTGCAGAACTGCGCCCTCTGCTGGTTGCATTGGAAACATTTTTTAATTCTTTCCTTTCTCCACAGGGAGGAACTTTTAATGGATCAGAACTTTTATGAAAATTATTTTGTTATTTTACAAGCAGAGCAGCTACAAATGCAGCGTACTAGAAGAATAATGAACTGAGCCGTATGATTAGGGCTGGGCTTAATGACAACAGACATCATTTTCATGATAAATTGTGCCACAATACAGTATGCTTTCCTGATCATATCGTGTAGACACTGACCAACCGCATGATTCATTATAGAGAGAGTAAAATTAGTCCATTTAACTGGATTTAATGACAAATACTGAATAAAATTTAATGACATGAAATACTGAATAAAAACCACTGTGTTCACAGCTTTTGACAGTATTTGTAGCTCTACTGGTTGTTTTTCTCTGTTCCAGCTGATCAGATGTCTGAATAAATAAATATTATTATTGTGTATCATGAAAACTTCTTGAATTATCACAATATTATATTTTTGCCGTATCGCCCAGCTCTACATAAAACAGTAAAGGTTAAAGCAGAGCTGTGCTGCTACCGGCTCAGTGCCAGCTCTTCTTCTTGGGTGTGTGGTAGCGATGTCATCAGCGTGTGGTCTGTTTTGAGGAAGGTGGAGACGTTCGCAAGTTGAGTCATGCATCCCTTGTAAATGTCCCCAGAGGTGGGACTAATGAAGGATTATTTTATCTGAATGTGGTTTTCCTGCTTTTAGAGTCGTCACAGATCACTGAGTTAAAACACTTTGGCTGGGTGACAAACTAGGAACAATTATATAGCCTGATAATCCGTCAATAATCCGACTAATAGGTCCATCAGAATAGGATACGTCTATTTAAACACCTCAGTCGACATAAGGCAGTCTGATTGAGGCTGATCAGAATACGATTTCTTTCTGATTGATGATAATCCTGTAAATAATCCATTAAATAGCAGAGCGTTAATCATGTAAACGGCTGCATCTGATTACATTCCCAGTCGGAAAGTTTCAGTATGTTCTGCATTTGCGTCGTGATGGAAGTTTATAACGTTCAACATGGAAACTGGTTTGCAGAGGAGACGAAGTTTATAATGATAGACTTTAAAAGACCTTAAAAGACAGTCAGCAGGATGGACGAGCGCAGAGCTCGCAACAATCAGCTGTTCAGACGAGTATATGAGCAGATGAACAACAAACTACAGAGCCAATTTAAAAAAAGGAGGTTTTTCAAATCGGCGTGTTACAAAGATAAAAGGCAGGACAGTAAAAGCGGCTCTCGCTCTGACTGGGTCACGCGATGCTTGTTGTGATGGAGGCGTCTGCAGTAAAGGATCTGATTACTTGTGTGTGTAAACTAAGATCACCTCAGTCTTCGTCTGTAATCTTAATGAATTCAGTTGGTAAAGATCTTTGTGCACAAACAGACACTGACTCTGTGTGTTATTCCGCTTCACCTGGATTTGCCTCAGATGGAATCTCTCCAAATCACCACACACATGAAAGTTAATATATCATTAATAATTAAAAGTAAACAAATACAGCCAACTTCACGAAGAAGCCAGAAGGAAGACAGGACTGCAGTGAAGAGCGTCCAGAGCGGCCCACACCACGAAAACTCCACCGAAGGTGATGTAGAACTAAATGATCCCGTTATTTACTGAGTAACCGTACAAAAATAACACTTTCACTCCAGGACATGAACCTTTTTCTTTGCTTTCAAGATTTTCTGTGAAAAACACTTACAAAGAGCTCAGTTTTCCGTGTAATTAGTCACAGTGAAGTGCAGACGTCTCAAGGACGTTTTGTGGGCAGCGCTGGCGTTTCCAGCGGCTGGTGAGCTGAGCAGAAATGAAACTGATAGAAAGACTCTAGAAGGGAAACTTAGTGCTCAGACAAACTCAACAAGCCTGTAAATTAAACGAAGGAGACAAACTCAGACTGTTTACTGAGTTCACACGCCACCAAAACGAGGGCAGCTTATTCATACAGCACCTTTCATACTTTCATACAGCAGCAGTTCAGAGTGATTTACACAAACATAGAAAAATAAAGTGTTAAATAAAAATAGAGCTTATAACGTCCTGAGATTCAGCACCTCAGAAAGGCTTTTACAGGATCGTTACAGACAGAAGATCATAAGAAGTACGAAGTGCAGTAGCGATTATTTCCAGCACTCTGAGTGAGGAAGAGCACCAAAGGTTACCGAATAGCAGCCGCAGCTGGAGTAACACCAACCTCTAACTGATGACCAGCCTTTGGGACAGACGTGCTAACAAACTTAATGTCTGAGAGTTGGGGCTTTAAAAGTGGCGTAACCGTCCAAGCGCTGGCTATGTCATCAGGAGACCGCGAGTTCGATCCCCGGTGATGCTACAGTCGTCTGAGCACAGTTGTCCTCGCTATCTGGGTGGGCAGGACGGCCCCCCTGTCTCCCCCCATCACTCAGCACGATGCAAGTCAGTGCAGGCGTCTTTTAGCTGCTGTAACAGGTCTGGCAGTGATTGTCTCCTCCGAGCGCGTTCAGCTGTGCAGTGACGCCGCGTTAGCGGCAGTTTGTAAAGATGTGGTGGAGCTTCTCAGAACTCGGAGGAAGACTGTGTTCACCTTCACCCTCTTAGAGCTGGTGGTACTGTGTGATTGTGGGAGTCAGAACCAGTGGGTGGAACCAGATTCGACTAAATTGAAGAGAAAATTGGGGAAAAAAATGTCAGAGAGCTGATAAAGCTTAGGAGAACATTTGAATGTCATATGAACGAAAAATGAAAGTTCAGGAGCTAAAGATAAAATGAAATAGCAAATAAAATAAAATAAGGGATTGAAAGATGTTAAAATAGTGCTACGATAAAGTGCAGTGAAAATAAGGGAGAAGCCAGATCGAAATGATGTGGCGTCGACGGAGTGAAATGGATTAAAGTCCTCGTTTGTTTGTGTTTTCTTCTCAAGTCTTAAGTCCTGAATTGAGTTCATTGTGTTCAGTATAACTAAAAATGCCTGTAATGGACCTCCACAGTTATAATTAGCATACGCTGCTGAACTGAAACAGCAGGGGGCGCTCTGACCACTTTCCCTCGCTGTAATAATGCGTTCAGGATGCTTTTCGATCAGACCGCGTGGGTGGAATGAGCGTCAGTGTGAAGCAGAGTGAATTGTGGGCAGACGCGGCGGGGTGGTGAAAAGCGCTCGGCTTCTCAGGGAAGATTTACGGCGGCTTTTATTGAGTTATTGCGGGTTTGGCCAGTGATTTGAAACAGTGGAAACGATGAGGTGGAGGAAAATCACCCACATCACTGAGCCCCAGCCTTCAGTCAGCAGCGCCGGATCCGCTCGGCCCGGAGAGCATCTGAACCGTTAAACGGCCCGAAATTCCACCAGCGACGTGTTCTCCCACGGCTCGGTCGCTTCGGCTGAGGGCGGGTTTGATTTATCGGGACGCTCATTGGCTGTCAGATGTGGGCCGGACAGCGCCTCGCAGGCCAAGATCATTAGGAGCTCCCAAATGAGTCCCGAGCAAACGCTCCGAGATCTGGAGGTTGGAAAGCTGCCGGTTCTTCTCGCTTTTCTGCAGGCAGGACGACAAATCATTAAGCTGCGATGGAGAAAAGCGTCTGAGCAGTAATCCTCAGAGTTTTAGCGCTTTGGCGAGAAGGAGGTTAATTTGTTCTCCGCGAGCTCCACAGCCAGAGGAGTGTTTGTCATCTAACGTTTGAGGAACGAGCTCCAGCGGAACGGCTGCTCTGTAGAAGAGAAAAGCAGCGATGCTGTAAGAGATGGAGCTTCTGCCGGCGCTGCACATTCCCACCGTCTGAAATGAATCTGGTTTTATTACAGTTAACGTGCATCTGAGCTCTGACTCCTCTGACTGAAGCGACTGAAGGCCAGAAACATGAAAGTGCGATAAATTTTTGTGAAGTGCAAAAATGTCTGAGAACTTATCTTAAGAAGAAATGGCGAATTCATATTAGGACTAGTGGTGTCAATCAATTGCAGGGCTAAATTGTGCATCTGCTGTCCCAGCGTTGCCTTCAGTGTGTCTCTGTTGTGTTAGACCCACTTTATCATTTCGAGAGTTGAATTCCAGCACGTGGGTCCATCCTGGACAAGCGTCTCCTCTTCCTGACCATGAGAGGCTGAACTTTCAGTCCTACTGTGTTTGAAATGTCCAACTATTTTACGGCACTTGGCTAAAGCATCGACAAAGCCGCTGTATTTTCATTGCCGCATCACTTCTGCAAAAACTTTACCCAATTTTCTCCATTTTTCCCGATTTTGCTAATTCCACTCACCACCTAGGTCTGCCCAGCTAGCAGGGAACGTTCCTGGATCTTTGGCTAACCTTATCTATTTTCTAATAATGTGTCAAAGAAAACCTATTAATCTGAAGTTCAAAGAACATTTTAAACATTCCATGATGTTTTTAGAGAACGTTCCCAGAAGAAAAAAAACTTTAGTAGAACGTGTGTAATATTGTCAGTATTTTTAGACCAAACATTTCTACCTGGAGCCCCAATCAAACAAGCTTCCTCTGAGACACATGAAGCTCCGCCGCATCACTGGAACTGCTAATTCTGTTACATCAGCTAACAGCTGAAGAATTTCAACCCCACTACTAATAAGAATCTTCTTAATCAGGATGTTCAAAAACAGCAAAGTGCTACAGAAAGAAAGAAAACCTATTAATCAGTGGTGGTTCCAGTCAGATAAAGTTGCCCGTAGAAGCTAATTAAAATATTGGCACTGGGGAGAAGCGTATTTCGGTGAAACTGTTATGAGATTGATTGTTAACTGTTATTTTATCCTGAAAGTGTTTTGAACACAATTAGGGCTACAATTTAAATTAACGTTATCAACAGTGTTGCCTTAACAGTTTGATAACTTGGAGCTCCTGAACTGCCTGTAGATGAGCTGAACCAATCAGAAGCAATCAAACACCCATGTGCTGTGACATCACAACCATTCAGTGTTCAAGCCTGAAGCTAGAAAAAGTGGATATTCTGGTTTTCATGGCCTAAAAATCAAAGCTGGACGTCAATTTATAGCAAACAGTCAAGATTTAAATCACAATCATAATACTGGTCAAAAAAATCTTCGATTTTCTTCAAATCGAAATTCTCCAAATTTAAGTCTGGGTTTGTTGTCGATCTCTATGTTCAGCTGGACTTTACCTTTGTGCCCTCAGCTCCGGTGTTTCCGAGAAAAACGTCTGGTTTGTTCTTTCCAGCACAGCTGACGGAACTCTTGACGAAACGTTCTGCTGCAGTGTACGGTCACTTTTTTTATGGCAGAATTTTCCGTCGTCCATCAGATATTCCATGTTTTTCAACAGAGCAGTGAGGGGAAAATTCCCGACTGTAGACTGTCTTAATCTAAACACAACAAGTTCTTGCATAGAGTCTGGAGGTCTTAGCGGCTAATGACTGGACAGAGTTACAGGAGTAACCTTTTTTAAATCCATCCTCTGAAATCGCTATGAAGTCCGTCCTTAAGTTCTGTCATTTAATGTCAGACAGGTAATCGTTACTGAGCGCATGTTTTAGAGATCTGTGAAAGTTCTCCGCCACTCCAGCTCGGCTTCCTGCTTACAGAAACTCGGATATGAGGCTAAAGTTTCTAAGAAAACTCTGAGTGAGAAACTTTCTGCTCGTCCTGAAAGTTTGGAGCTAATTGTCACTTCCGTGGAGGTGTCCTCCAAGTGTTCTGCACTGTCCTCTGAGTGTTCTGGACGACCTTCTCTGGGTTCCTGTCATTTACTCATGATTTGTTCATGTGCTGGCGTGGTTTGTCTCGGGGTGATGACACCAGCGCTCTCATTAGTGTGTGTGTTGCTGGGTGAAAGAGCAACGCGTCAAATCCGTCAAACAGAATCTCAGACGGTTCCTCATAAATGTTTCAGAGTTCAACCTGCTGGACATCACTGTCCGTTCCTCTGGCTCTACAGAGAGGAACCTGTTCCTCCAGCAGGTGCTGATCGTTATCATCATCTAATCAGCCTCTGCTTTGGGCTGCTGTTGATCCAGCGTGGTTTTACAGGGCCGTCGGGCTTCTGGGCTCCAGTGTCTGACAGCTTCAGGACTTCTCCTCTCCAGTCCTCAGCCGGGTTACTGTAGTGAGACTTTAACTCTGTACAGTTAAATAAAGGAAACAAAAACTAGCAGCTTATTTATAATAACAGAGGTTTTCACTGTCCTCTCATCTAAACTACCTCTTTCACATCTAAACTATAATGCAAACTGCAAAACAAGCCAAACTAAAGTGTTACTAATATTATTTTTAGCTATGCAAAGTTTACTGTTGTGCTACTTCAGCATTACCGAAACAGCAAAACTCATCAGAAGGAAACAACAAATTCTGAGTTTCTGACTAAATATTCACCATAATACCCAAATCAAAACTAAAAGTTGCTGAAAAGACACAAAGCTGAAGTTGAACCTGTTCTGTGGTGTTTGGGACTGTAGCGTGTTAGCTTGGTTATCAGGCCAGACATGCCGCACAGCACAGGCTTGGTTCCAGCTAACTGAAGCCAAGATGACCCATTTAGAGGAGATCTGAGAGCACAGAGTGACCGATGTTGAGCTTGTTCTGTGGTGAGTGGAGGTCTTAGGCTGTGTTCAGACTGCAGGCGAATTGGATTCGTTTCTCAAATCAGATCTTTTGACTGTCGACTGTCCACTCCGTTATCAGCAAGTGATGTGATCAGATTTGTGTGTCCAGACATCTCCTGTCTATCTGCATGGGTTGCCGTGGTAACGACGTAGGCGTCAGTAACTACGTAGCTACGCTGGTGATGGGATTTCAGACGCGGATGCAGGAGAGATGGAGGAGCATCATCTCCCCTCCAAACTCTTCAGATCTCATCATGAATCTTCGGAGCTCTTCTTGAATCCCAGCACTTCATCACTCTGGATTCGACACGTCGCTGTTTGTCAAGTTGCGAGTGACAAAAAAAGGCACTTTGAAATCCGATTTGAGCGTCCAGAGCGTCCAGACTGAGACACATCTGTAAAAATCTGACTGGAGCTGCATTTCAAACCACCTATGAATGTGGTTTAGATCTGGTTTCAGATTTCATGTGTTTTAATTCATCTGGATACAATGTGGATATGACAGAAATCAGGTTTGGGCTGTCAGTCTGAACAAGGCCTCAGCCGTCACTGAGCTGCTGTCATGCTCAGGTTTTCTGAAGTCTCTTTCTATCAGCGCCACCTATCGCTGAGCTCCCACACCACCTGCCCTAATATTTAAATACAGCTGTATACTTTACTATAACAGCGGCCAACGTTAATCTGGACTTGACCTACGAACGTTCAGCACCTGTTTCAGAAAAAATCAACCGGGTTACTTCACCACCACAGCTAAAGGCAAAAGTTGGGAACTCTTGACCGAATATTTGGCTGCTGCTGTTTTCTGGTAGAATTTTCTGTGGCTCAGTGGAGCAGCGAGGGGAAAATTCCCTACTGTAGACCACCATAAACAAACACTGAAACTAAATAAAAATACTGCTGGCTCTTTTTTCTCTCCACATGTCTGAAAAATAAATATCGTGACATTTGTGTCTCGTGAAAATTTCTTGAAGTATCGTGATATTTTTTGCCATATCGCCCACCTCTAAAGTCAGGTTCTCTTACCGAGACGAGACTCCCGGAGTCCTGAACACATTAATATTCACATCCTCAGTGTGAAGCTCCGCTGTTCCTCTGTTGGAGCTGAGCTGAGAGCAGGCTGTAGACCTCAGATGACCTCTAATGACCTCTCTTACTTCATCTCGCTCTGAAGGAGATCTACACATATATGCTTACACACACACACACCACCAAGAAAATGAGTTGTTTTGCTTAAATGATTGGTGTCAGATGTGGAAACCAGCAGTGAGGAACCTTCAGGGCCCTCTAGGTGTTCAGAGAAGGTCTGATGAGCCCTGGTCATGAGGAAACAGACCTCCTCCAGTGTGGAGCTGCTGAGGTGGGGTCTCAGTGAAGTGGTCTTGTGTGGAGAAGCTGCTCTGCAGTTCTGCTCTCGCTGATTAACAGCCTCCGCTCGTCCACTGTGTAAAACAGCCTGTCTGACAAATGCGGCTCGTTCGGGCTGCTCGCAGCTGCCATCACTCTAACGGCTCAGCAAAGCGCCGCCCGGTTCTTCTGCCAAACCGGCAAATCACTGAGAGGTTTCTGCTGATCCCTCACACTGGAGAGTATTTATACCCTCTTCTTTCAGGCTGTGGTCACTGATAAACGTTCATTATTACAGCAACAGACAACTTGCGCATGACTGAGGAGCGGTTATTACTGGCTGCTCTTCAGAGGAAATATTCTAATCTTTCTCTCAGAGCGCTCTAACGACCTGCTGATCACAGAGACTGGGTCTCAAAAAATAGTATGGCAAAAAATCGAATTTACGCAACTTCCTCCTTATTTCAAAAGCAGTCGATCAGCCAAAGACGTTTAGTTTCACACTGAAGCAAAAAACAAGCAGTTTTATGGTGTGAAACAAAGCTATGTCGCCCCCTACACTTCCTGTAGTGTATTACAGTCTGTCAGAGTGGCTGTGTGGATCATACTAAGTAAGTAAACGGTGCATAAAAATTTTCTATAATGCAATTGACTTTATTGATTAATCATTGTATCTGTACTGCATGTGCTACTTGTACGTAAAGGTAGAGAGAATTCAAGAGTTGAAATGTCACTATATGTTGTCGTTGTTATTATTGTTGTTATTATTATCCATTATCTAATCCATCATCTAAACCGCTTATCCTTCTGGGTCGCGGTAAGGGTTACTATTATTATTATTATTACTATTATTATTATTATTATTAATTAAAGGCTTAGTATCATGGCAGGATGTCATAGCCTCAGTTCTGGCCATGTCCAGCTGCTATACCTCCTCTTTTATTCCCTCCTGCAGTTTTTCCTTCTGATTTATGGATTTCAGGATTTCAGGATGGTTTCTTGGTTTCTGGTCGCCCTGCCAGCTCTGATCCCTGAGCTGCTCTGATGGAGCTGTAGAGCGAATCCTAAAAAGAGGGCTGAGGGTTATTATTCACCTCCATCTCTCACACAGCCTGAGTTTTCCTTTCACCTTTTAAATCCAAGAAGAAGATCTACAGATTCCAGAACTCTCTACATTCACTCCTTAATCTTCCTGACTGTGGGAGACAAAACTGCATTTCTGAAAACCAGAAATAATCAGTGACAGATCTGAAGCAGTTGTTTTGGATGATGATGATGATGATGATGATGACGATCAGCTTTAAGACGTTTATTTTTGTGATTGGAGATTTCTCAGTCTTATAAGTAACAGGACAGGGAATGTGTTTATACACACTCAATAATCAGATCGGATTTCTGCAGTTATCTGATTATTCAAATAGTCATGTAAACAGCTCAGTCTGATTTCTTAGATCAGAGTAAGGTCTATAAATCTGATGAACTCTGATAAAGAGGCAGGATTTTAGCTCAGTGATCAGATTTCTCAGTGCTGTGAACTCTTACTCTGATTTCTTTCTGATTTCTCAGTCTGAGCATGTGCGAAAACAGACGGCGGTACCGGAATTGAGCAGCAGCGTCGCCGCGAGACGCAGCAAAACACTTTTGGAGCAACACTGAGACCAAATACATGCTTGACAAAATTAAGGATTTAATTATTCTTTATCTTCTGTATGATGTTTGTTCATATTTTCAGCTAAAATAACTTTTAAAGCTGCTGCATGAAGGTTGAGTTTTACGTTACGGTTACATCACATCTGCTTCTGTGAGTTTATTGGTTGGTTGTAAAGCAGAAATCCGATTACTGTCTGACTCCTGTAGACCTGGAGTTTCCCCATTATATGATCAGTCAAGTGCATGTAAATGCACTGATCGGACTACTGACAAAATCGAACCGAATGCTCACTAACTTTATGCGTCCACTTTCACAGTTCTCGCCGTGCTGGATCTCTCTGGTCGCCGCTGGTGGGCTTTTCTATGTCGTTATGGAAATTAAGTAACCATATTGAACGTATTTGGATCAGTAAACAATCTTATACACTGTTTACTGTTACAGACAAGCTTTCAGTGAGACTAAAATCTGCTGTTAGCATCTTCAGAATGCAGCAGTCGCCCACACAAGCTGGAACGTTAGCTCGCTCAGTCTCATTAGCAATATGGCTAACTTAGCAAATAACCTACAAACTCTGTATGATTTAAATTGTGCCTTATAACTCGAACAATGGAAACTTCAATCAAACATCCTCCCACCAAATCCTCACTGTCTACAGTTCAGTGTAGAACCAGAGGTTTTCGTTGTTATGTAGAGCTGTAATGGACTCTAGGGTTAGGTTCTCTGTTCTCTCGGAGGAAGTTGTGTTTACCATTCGTGACGAACACCAGTCTGCCATTGCCTGATTGGCTACACTCAGTGCAGTGGCTGCATTTATTTGCATAAAATTGAAATCTGCTGACTCTTTTTTTGCCGAGCAGTGAGGAAAACGTCCCCTCACCGCAGACTATCATGCACCACGCGATGCGGCAGAGCTCTCCACTGAAACGAGCAGGAGGCAGCGAGACGAAGTTGCGATCGAGCACACTCCGGGAGAGTTTCACATGCAAAATTTGTGAAGCACAAATTTAGTGAACTTTGAGTTCGTTAGTGACCTTTTGCTCGTAGCCCTGCTGCTTTGGCTGTGTTGACTGAGAGGTTCATAAAGCAGCACTGAACTTAGAAAACAAGGGAAATGCTAATTGTAGCAGGCGTTAACCTCTTAAACCTCCTCTTATTACATACTGAGGCTTATTATTCAGTAACTAACAGCATCAGGGTCTTCAGTGCAAACTGGCTGAGTTATTGTTAGATTATAGAAGTGTGTAGTGAAATGTTGAACTGGTGGTCTCAGAACATTTTAAGCACAAACGTGTAACTGTTTCTTCACCACTGCAGCTAAATAAACACACCATATGAGCCTTTTACTCCTCGGGTTGTCGTGTGTTTGGTGTTCGGATTGAATCTGGATGAACATCAGATTCTGTTTGCACTTTTCGCTGAAATGCGTCTCCAGTGTGAGCAGATTATCTGATCTTACTTTATCTGATCTTACTTTACTGTGTAAAAAGTGCTTTGGTTTGAGTGATCTGATGACGGCGTGTCCTGGAGATGTTTACACCTGGATCAGTCAACAACATATCAGTTCATTTTAGACTCATTATTTACTCAGTGCTGAGTCAGTTGTTTAGCTAAGTGTATAAGTTTGGTTATCTACGTGTAATTAGGTAAGTACACCTAGCTTAGCTTGGTTAGCTAAGTGTACTATGCTGGTGAACAGCATGGCCATGCTGGGTGACAAACTAAACCAGCACCAGACCAGTATGAAGCTTAGACCAGCATAGAATTCATAATGGTTGGTGCTCTTCTTTTTCAGCAGGGTACAAGCTTGGTTACCTACATGTAGCTTGTTTAGCAAAGTGTAACTAGGCAAGTACACCTAGCTAAGCTTGGTTAGCAAAGTTTAGCTAGCTAAGTGTACAAGCTTGGCTAGTTAACTACCTGAATGTAGCTTGTTTAGCTAAGCTTGACTTGCTAAGTGTACTTAAGTTAAGTGACCCTTATTATTCGCACAACGGACCCATCCGTGCAGTGAAACACCACATACACACTAATGAACACACACACTAGGGGGCAGTGAGCTCACTTGCCCGGAGTGGTGGGCAGCCCTATCCACAGCACCCGGGGAGCAGTTGGGGGTTAGGTGTCTTGCTTACTGTCGGCTCAGGGGAGCTGACCGGCGACCTTCCGGTCACAAAGCTGGTTCTCTAACCTCCAGCCCACGACTCCCCTTAGCTGCTTAGCTCACCCTGCTAGAAGAGTATAGACCATTATGACTGGTCACCAGCAAAACCAGCATATGTTGTGTTCTGGTATGCTGGTGAACCAGCATGACCCTCCTGGGTGACCAGCTAAACCATAACCACGACCCAAATATAGCTTAGACTAGTATGGAATTCATACCATTCGTACCAGCATGGTTAGCTAAGCGTGGTTAGCTGTTTGTAGCTTGGCTGCTGTCAGTGGCTAATTTTCTGAAGTTGATCTAAGTTTATCTAGTCTGTTCCATTTAAACTCTGCTGAAGGTGGGTCAGATCTGCCGCCGATTCTGGCTAAAGCGTCCGGTTAACTCCCGGCTCCGTCAGCGGGCTGGAAGCAGGCCGCTGGCTCTGAGACAGACAGTCAGATGATTTAGGATTATTTTCAGCACATAAAGTTTACATGGTAGAAAATCTCGTCTCTCAGTGATGTGAGAAGCTCCGCGACCCTGAGGGCTCAGAGCTCCTCATCAACCACAGCGCTTATTTTACTGTCCGCTTAAACGCTGAACGCTGAGCTCCTTCCAAGACAATTCGGAAGAGCTGAGTTATATGAGCGGAGTTCGGAGTCGGCCGTGTCCAGTCCGGCACTCTGCCAAAAACGGAGCGAAACGGCGAAAATAAACACACCCCTCAAAAATCCTCACTCTGCTGTCCTTCTGAAGATCTGCACTCTGTAAGGTTCTCCTGGAACGTTGGCTTTCAGCTCAAAGCTGATTATTTTGCCAGTTTTTTTACACTGGGTTACTCCGATACCCATTAAAGCCAATACACTGGGTTACTCCGACACCCATTAAAGCCAATACACTGGGTTATTCCGACACCCATCAAAGCCAATACACTGGGTTACTCCGACATCCATTAAAGCCAATACACTGGGTTATTCCGACACCCATTAAAGCCAATACACTGGGTTACTCCGACACCCATTAAAGCCAATACATAAATAATAATAAACTGAAAATATTACACTGTATGTTTCACGTGTGTTTTGGACACATCTTTACTGTTTACAGGAACAGTAAACCGTTTACAGCTTTACAGGAGAAGCATACAGTAGTAAGTGTTTCATAAGTTTATGTAAAAATATTTTTTGCCTGATAATGTTGCACCATTTCTGATGGTCAATTCAGCATCAAATTTGAACTCGATTCAAAGGATAACTGGAGCTTTCAGATTATGCAAAACAGAAAACAAGTTGTGTGTGTGTATATATATATATATATATATAAGATGTTTGGTTCTTCAAGGGTTCTTTAGTAAACAAAATGGTTCTGAATAGTCTGCTGTTACAACCTTGACATTGTACCTGCAGTAGACCTGTTTTTGGTGCCATATAGAACCTTTTTCAGAAACGTTCCAAATAGAACCATATACAGCACATTCTCCATCAACCTGAAGAACCATTTTGTGTTGCAAAGAATCCTTTAATTATGCAAAAGCATTTATGGTTCATTTATACATGTTTGTGTGTTGTAATATATCCTGATGCAGCAGATACAATCACCACCACTGTCAGGTGGCCCTAAAACAATCAGCCGATAAATCCTCAGATTAAAACCTGAATAAACCTACAGCTTGAGCAGAACTCAGACATGGAAGCTGTCAAACCTCCTTGCTGCATCTTCTTGTCAGCTTCTAAGTATATAAATCATGTGTATTGATTCAGATGTGAAGTTAAGTAACTTCTAAACAGAAGTAAACACAGTTACTCACAGACAAACTGCAGAAATAATCTGTCATCGCCGCAGTTCGGACCCTGTAACTGCGCTAACAGAGACGTGTAGGATATAAAACACGTACAGCACATCTGTACAGCTTTGTAAAGCAGCTGTTAGCGGATTTTCTGTACATTCATTCTTTTGCTAATTTTGAAAATACAGAAAAAAATGAATAGAAAAGTTGGAAATTCAAAAGAACATTCAAATATCACACAGAGTTTTTCGCTCAGACCAGGTGGAAAAGTTAGAACGTCCCTAAAGCCGAAACGTGAAAAGGAGTGATAGAAAAGCGTTTTTCAAACGAGCGATGACGTATCGAGCCGCGAGTGAGAAGCGATCGTTCGTACAGACGGGCCGTTGTTTTCGACCTTCTGAAACTGCTGATCAAAGCTGGTTTAAAACCGTCTCTGAACACTGAAGCCCTCGTTAGGTGGCCATGAGAGAAGCCGAGTTAAAACTGCAGGAAGGCTAGTTTGACACCCTAAATGTCCTCATCAGAAACGTGAGGTAGCCTAAGTGTGAGCTGAGCGTGAGCCGTCCTGATAACCAGGGTCTCTAGTTTTGTGTTGATTAGGGTTGTTAATATTTTCAGCTGTAGGGAGGAGAAAAGTCTTTACACAGCTGTTCATTCTGAATATTTTCCCATCTTTTCATGTCATGTCTTTATTTTTTGCACCAAATTATCAGAATCAATCAGAATACTTTATTGATCCCAGAGGGAAATTGCAGTTGTTACAGTTGCAACCATTAATGTAAAAGAATAAACACCCTAATAATTTAAAAGAAGAGAGAAAGAGAGAAGTTTGCAATATGAATTGCAATATAGAGAGTAGCATCAATAAGACTATTGATAAGTATGGGTATCAGTATATTTGCCCATCCCACTCAACAGAAAAGACCGACAACATTCCTTCTCTGCCAGTTCAGCATAAAAACATCATAAAACTACAGATAATAGAGGGAAATCATGAAAATGCGTAGATGGGGCTTTAAAGCATCTGCCCATTGACTTCCATTATAAGTGAGTTGAGTCAGCAGCTTTTCTGCTCTTTTACTGAGTTCAGGAAACGAGGCCGACGTGACCGTCTGCACTGACTGACCGTTCTGTACAGATACAGCAGCTGGAATTCAGGATGGAGAACCCTGAAATGTTCCTTTAAGTTCAGAATGAAACTGTTCTATTTGTAGGTTTAATAAACAGCGAGTCTAAAGCAGTCGATTAGTCACCTCCTCAGCTGTGCTGCGGCTCGGCTGAGTGAGATGTGATCGGACAATAGCTCTCCGGCCGCGTTACGGTCCCCGAGCGTCCAGCGCTGACAGACTGATGGGCAGCTATTGTTCCAGAGCTGAATTGGAGGAAAACGCATGTTCTCCTCCTTTCTTTACCTCAGTTCCTCCGAGCGTCTGCGCTGTGAGACGGCTTAGTGCCAAAAAGTCAAAGTGCTGCATTTATAAGCTTTCATACTAACATCATGTTACAGCTCAGACAGCAGATCAGACATGGAAAATCGGAATATGCCACTGAAATGAAACAGTGCCTGTGACTGAATCTGATAGGGATATTGAGTAAATCAGATCAAAGCAGTGAGAATATTTTCACTTCTTACAGATTTTCGACCATCGTTAGACGTTCTTCTGTCTCTTTTTCCACACAGTGCCTGAATGTTCCTCACCTGCTGATCTATTAGTGCTCTGAGCCGAGTTTACAGGTGTCTGATTGAGATTATTAGCTGTTATTGATGAAGTTCAGCTGAGTAAGAGTTTAGTCAGACAGCAGCAGCTGAACGCGCTGTTTATTTCAGTATCAGTTCTGTTCCACTGAGTGGCAGTCTGACTGCAGCACTCAGCCCTCAGCTCTACACAGTAAAAGTCCTCTTTAAACAGCTGAAGGCAGCACTGATGGTGATTTACAGTAAGTCTGTCCCGTGAAGTCTGCAGCTTTGTTTTCATACAGAGAGATTCTGAGGTTTGTTTGTTTATTTATTTATTTATTTATTTATTTAGGGCAGGTAAGAAGGTTCCAGTCTGACACAGTGAAAATTACATTAGTACAGTATAGGACAGAAAAAATATTAAATATAAAAAAAAACAATGTAAAAAAGAAAGAGAGACTGACAGAGATGGAAAGAATAGAAAGCAAAAAAGAATAGAGAGAGAAAAAGAGGCTGAGAGGGGGGAAAGAAAGGCAGAGCAAAAGAAAGAAACAAACAAACAAAAGAAGGCAAGAGAGAATGAAAGAGAGAGAGAATGAAGAGAGAGAGAAAGAGGTGAGAGAAATGGAGAGGTGGAGAAAGAGACAGAGAGAGGGAGAAAAAAGAAACAAGGAAAGAAAAAGGAGTAGAGACAGAGAGAGAGACACAGAGAGAGAGACAGAGAGGGAGAGAGAGAGAGGAGACAGAGAGAGAGAGACAGAGAGGGAGAGAGAGAGAGGAGACAGAGAGAGAGACAGAGAGAGAGACACAGAGAGAGAGACACAGAGAGAGAGAGAGAGAGAGAGAGACAGAGAGGGGGAGAGACAGAGGGAGAGACAGACAGAGAGAGAGACAGAGAGAGAGAGAGAGAGAGAGCTGAGCTGGTCTGTGAGGTTTATTTTTTTTATTTGAGCTCATCTATAAAAAATGTTTCTCCATTAAACAGTTTAAAGACGGGAGCTGATTTAAGCTGCTCTTCCTCTCCGTTCTCACATCCCTCACTTCCTGCAGTCTGGAATTACGGAGCGGCATTCCAGGAAAAGAAAAACACACAGAACAGAAAATAGAGCGTAATAAAACAATATTCATGACTGAAATAAAAGCGAGACGTTTAAACAGGGCTGGAAGCTGCAGCGTCTGAAAGGCTGGAATAACTGAACTAATGTGGATTCAGCATTAATGAGCTCCTAATCTGCAGCACTGTTATTATAGGAATATTGCAGTTATTAACTGTAGAATAGCTGTGAAGTTCTTAGCTGTAGATAATCTAAATGCTGTGCAGTGAAGCAGTGATTGGCTGCACGTTAGCTAGAAGTTAGAATCAGCTGTAAATTAGCTACAACATGCTAATATAGATATGGATATACTCATAAAAGGCCTCATCACATGTTTATCAGATTGAAGGTTGAGAGTGGACAGTGGGTGGGGTTTGGTGGGTGGGTGGGTGGGTGGGTGGGTTTGGTGGGTTGGGCGTGGTTTAGCTGGTTGAGAAGTCTTGGCTAATGCTAATGAAGTTCTCCATGGAGTAAACATAAATGATTTTGGGTAAATATATCTGAAATCATCTGGTCTGATTTCTGTTGTTGTTGTTGTTGTTATTATTATTATTATTATTATTATTATTGTTATTATTATTATTATTATTATTATTATTCTTATTATTATACCAAAGTTCAAAGGCGTCCATATTTTTCTGTCTCACTTGTTTGTTGTCCAGCTTTCCACAAAGAACTGCAGAGAAGACTCAATTAACCTGAAAATGTGAACATCATCTGGAAGATGAAGAATATTTAAATCCTTCATTTTGTCGAGCGTGTGTTCGGTTTCAGTGTCGCTCCAGAAGTGCTGTGTTGGTCTCATGGGTGCTGCGTTAAACACTGTTACACGCTGCTCGCTGTTTACGGGACGACGCTCTGTTTCACACATGCTCAGAAACGAAAGAAATCAGAGTGAGAGTTTACAGCACTGAGAAACCCATTACTGGCTCAAATGAGCCTCTTTATCAGATTTACTCATCAGATTTATAGACCTTAATCTGATCTAGGAAATCAGAGTGTGTGTTTACACGACCGCTTAATAATCAGATCACTGCAGAGATCAGATATTGATCAGATTATAAATGTAAATGCACTCATTGGTTAGAACTATATAGGTGTTAAAGTGTTCAGCATGCTGTGCTAATTGCAGTGTAATGCTGGTTTGGTGTAAAGGCAATGTGTGAAATACAGGAGGTCCTGCGGCGCCCCCAGTCTCCTAATACACCTCTTGGACGGCCTAGAACCGCACTAGAACAGAGACTTTACAGAAGAGGAGACGAGGAAGATCTCAGTTACTGTGAGGAAGAGCGCAGAACCGCACTAGAACAGAGACTCTACAGAAGAGGAGACGAGGAAGATCTGTTACTGTGAGGAAGAGCACAGAACCGCACTAGAACAGAGACTCTACAGAAGAGGAGACGAGGAAGATCTCAGTTACTGTGAGGAAGAGCGCAGAACCGCACTAGAACAGAGACTCTACAGAAGAGGAGACGAGGAAGATCTCAGTTACTGTGAGGAAGAGCGCAGAACTGCACTAGAACAGAGACTTTACAGAAGAGGAGACGAGGAAGATCTCAGTTAATGTGAGGAAGAGCGCAGAACTGCACTAGAACAGAGACTTTACAGAAGAGGAGACGAGGAAGATCTCAGTTAATGTGAGGAAGAGCGCAGAACCGCACTAGAACAGAGACTTTACAGAAGAGGAGACGAGGAAGATCTCAGTTAATGTGAGGAAGAGCGCAGAACTGCACTAGAACAGAGACTTTACAGAAGAGGAGACGAGGAAGATCTCAGTTAATGTGAGGAAGAGCGCAGAACTGCACTAGAACAGAGACTTTACAGAAGAGGAGACGAGGAAGATCTCAGTTAATGTGAGGAAGAGCGCAGAACCGCACTAGAACAGAGACTCTACAGAAGAGGAGACGAGGAAGATCTCAGTTAATGTGAGGAAGAGCGCAGAACCGCACTAGAACAGAGACTCTACAGAAGAGGTGACGAGGAAGATCTCAGTTAATGTGAGGAAGAGCGCAGAACCGCACTAGAACAGAGACTCTACAGAAGAGGAGACGAGGAAGATCTCAGTTAATGTGAGGAAGAGCGCAGAACCGCACTAGAACAGAGACTTTACAGAAGAGGAGACGAGGAAGATCTCAGTTAATGTGAGGAAGAGCGCAGAACCGCACTAGAACAGAGACTCTACAGAAGAACAGCTGATAAAACAGACATTTACTGACACTGAGGCATCAGCGCCACTATGGAGAGACAGTTAGCAGACAGACAACGTGGGCATTTCACACACTGTGTAAAGGTGTGTGGATCAGTGGGAAGATGCTTTGTTTCTGGTTCTGAGATGACCCGACCCACTCCCCCAGCCCCCCTATGATCCCAAAAACCCCCCACACCCCCTCCCTGCCCCGGGCGTGTAACAGCCACACAGCCGAGAGTGATTTGTTTCTCTGTAATTAAGAGGCCACATCACACAGACTGAAACCAGAGACCAGCTTCTACACTGTTTACTGCTCTCAGCCTGAAAACACAAACAGCTGCGCTTCCAGAGCGTCGTTACCGCGCCGCGCCGCGCTTAATGTACAGCCAACAATAAATATTATAAATAACACACAAATGACATCACTCGATCTGAGAGTGTAAACACGGCCGGCTGCAGTTACAGTCGCAGCGTCGAGGACGGCGTGCAGACACGCTGATTGCTTTAGCGTTTTCTGCTCGGCTCTTTCAGTCTAAACGTTGTGATTCCGCTCCGCCGGGCCGGGCCGGGCTGGGCCGGGTCGGGTCTGGCAGCACTGCACGAACAATTTCACCTCACCAGTAAACATCTGATGAGGAGTTTTACTCAACATCACAGAGCGCGAGAGCACTGAGGGTTTGTGAGGAGAAACAGCCTCAGCTGTGAATTACAGGCGCCTGTGGCCTCACTCTGAAAGAGGGTTCTTTAGGGGTTCCTCAGTAAAGACAGTGGTTCTATATGGAACCAAGAACTCTTTACATGATTAAAGGGTTCTGTGGATGGTGAAATGGTTCTTCGGATTGGAGGATGTGCTGTAGTTGGTTCTATATAGAACCTTTTTGAAAATGGTTTTGAAGCACACCGAAGAGGGTTCTTCTATTGTTACAGTGTTAATCTTGAGGATGTGTTGTATCTTTTGCTCTGTATAGCACCAAAAAGGGTTCTGCTGTTGTTATGATGCCAAGCCTGTAACAATCACAGAACCCATTTTGGTGCTATATAGAACCATATGCAACACCTTCTGGATCAATCTGAAGAACCTTTCACTGTGTGGAGAAATTCAATCGTGCAAAGAGTTCTTTGAGTGATAATGGTTCTATATAGAACCATTTTCTTTACTAAAACTCTGGAAGAACCATCTTTTTAAGTGTGAGCTACACAGTGACAGCGCGAGTGTTTATTATAGCGTAGCAGCTAATAATTAGCAATCAGAGATTATCAGCAGAACCTCATGCTGGATTTTAGAATAAAATGTTTTTCATTTGTTCCTGCTGGTGCCGTTTGCTTCCTGATGCCATAAAAATAGGTGACAGTACAAAATTAATCTGAAATACGTTTCTGTAGTTCTGTATGAATATATTATTTTTATCTTTATAGGCCTGCAGGCTGAGTCAGAAATAATCCCCCCATTTCAGTATTTTTGCCCATTAATTGTCCTCAAATTGTGTTATAAACGTGATGAATCAGTATGAATGAGTGTTGTGTGGCTCTAATAAAGTTGCTGACCTTTTGTGCGTTGCTCCACCCACAGGTGTTGACCAGGCAGGACCTGCTCGTCCACATATAAAACATTAAATGCAAATCCTCAGTCCAGTGAAAACAGCCACACATTTAATATTTATTCTGATGAAGTAGAAGAAATCATAGATATCATAGACTGATAAATGTAAATGAGCTCTGTTCTAATTGTCTGCCCTGTGTTGTGCATTAGTCTGGCCTGAAATACTCCTTATAACTTCAGAGTGAATGGGTGGGCCGAACTGCTGTAGGCTGAATGGGTGGGGCCAGACTGCTGTAGGCTGAATGGGTGGGGCCAGACTGCTGTAGGCTGAATGGGCGGGGCCAGACTGCTGTAGGCTGAACGGGCGGGGCCAGACTGCTGTAGGCTGGATGGGCGGGGCTGAATGGGTGGGCCGAACTGCTGTAGGCTGAATGGGTGGGCCGAACTGCTGTAGGCTGAATGGGTGGGCCGAACTGCTGTAGGCTGAATGGGTGGGCCGAACTGCTGTAGGCTGAATGGGTGGGGCCGAACTGCTGTAGGCTGAATGGGTGGGCCGAACTGCTGTAGGCTGAATGGGTGGGCCGAACTGCTGTAGGCTGAATGGGTGGGCCGAACTGCTGTAGGCTGAATGGGTGGGGCCGAACTGCTGTAGGCTGAATGGGTGGGGCCGAACTGCTGTAGGCTGAATGGGTGGGGCCGAACTGCTGTAGGCTGAATGGGTGGGGCCGAACTGCTGTAGGCTGAACGGGTGGGGCCGAACTGCTGTAGGCTGAACGGGTGGGGCCGAACTGCTGTAGGCTGAACGGGTGGGGCCGAACTGCTGTAGGCTGAACGGGTGGGCCGAACTGCTGTAGGCTGAACGGGCGGGGCCGAACTGCTGTAGGCTGAACGGGCGGGGCCGAACTGCTGTAGGCTGAATGGGCGGGGCCAGACTGCTGTAGGCTGAATGGGCGGGGCCAGACTGCTGTAGGCTGAATGGGCGGGGCTGAATGGCTGGGCCGAACTGCTGTAGGCTGAATGGGTGGGCCGAACTGCTGTAGGCTGAATGGGTGGGCCGAACTGCTGTAGGCTGAATGGGTGGGCCGAACTGCTGTAGGCTGAATGGGCGGGGCCGAACTGCTGTAGGCTGAATGGGCGGGGCCGAACTGCTGTAGGTTGAATGGGCGGGGCCAGACTGCTGTAGGCTGAATGGGCGGGGCCGAACTGCTGTAGGCTGAACTGGTGGATATGTGACTGTGCTGGTTTTTGTGACATCACAAAAAAGTAAGGAGCTGAAAACAGGCTGTTTTGCAGTTTAGTTTTCATGTATGACCTGTATAGACTGTAGAATGAATGTTACAACTTGAAACTTATTACTAATGTTGAGATTTGATTAATATTCTGATTAAACTTTGTTTTGTGCGATTTTAAAAGCGCCCCGTTAAGACGCTGCGGTCAGTGATGTCTAGAGCTGCTGTTTAAAGTGCTGCTGAGTGGTGCTGGAGGTGCTGTGGCAGCCCTTTAAACACGAGGAGTGATGCTAATGACCACTTTAACCCCACATAACTCCACATGTACTCAGGCTGTGGAGTTGAACTTTGACCCTGTAATGCCCCCCGTGTGGATTGTGTCTCTTTCCTGCAGAGTAAATATTTCAGAAGCGGTGATCAGAGCTGCAGGATGCCGCCGCTCTCTCTGCGTTAACTCAGACGCAGTTACGGCCACCGTGTCGGTGCGGCGCGGCCCTGCGGAGCTCAGACGGGACCACCCGGCTCCCTCTGGACCCACTGCTAGAGTGGGCCGGGGTCAAAGGTTATTCTGCTGTGCTAGAGCTGTGTTTAGCCTAGCATTTACAGCTCAGTGTCTGAGCTGAAGGAGCCGCACAGCTGCAGACAAACTAGTCCTGTGGCTTATTAATGCATGCAGCCACATGGCAGAGGAAGGACTAATGACTTCCTGCTCCACCTGCACAGCACTGAGAGGACTGATCTGATTGGTCAATGTTTTTTATTTATTGTATTAATAATGTGCTGATAATCTGGTTTCACAAGATGGCACAGTTTAACTTCCAGTATAAGCGTCTTATAGACCAAATCGGAATGATTGCATACATAAAGTTTACTGTGCGTCCAGGTTGGTGACTCACATCCAGCTCAGTTACAGCAGAATTTACAGTAAATACAAACAGAACAGACAAAACTGTAGCAATTACGGTCCGAACTTGTTGTATTTGAGGCTGTAATGTCAGACGTACTGATTATGTAACGGATTCTAGTGATGTTTTTCCAGTTTTCCAGCTGGAAGCAGGTAGAGCTGCTGTAAGCAGCGTTAACCTCACTGAGAACCCACTGTGTTTGCTAACACTCACAGCTAAAGCTAACAGTTTAGCGAATTCTTTACTCTCCCAGATGAAAACGATCTCCAGACACTCCTACCTCACCAATAAGAGCAGCAGGATGTGAACTGGGCCGCTAGGTTGATGTGTTGATTGTATTTTTAGGACTGTTACTTTGAGGGTGTTTTCACACTACAGCTTTTTTCCAGATCCAGGTCCGCTTGCTCTGTGAGTTCGGTTCGGGTTCGGGTTCGGTTCGTTTAGTCGAGTGTGAAAGCTGTTTTCGAGCCTGGGAGCGGAACAGAGGCCCAATCTCTGGTCCTTCTGAAATCGGTTGTCTGGGGTTTTGCGTCCAGTGAGCTCTCGTGCGGTCCGCTGCGTGTGTCTGGTGGCATGATTGGTTCATTTTGTATCATGACGTGTGTCTCGTGCTGCCTGCACAGCTAAAAGCCTCATACAGGAACGGTTCCTTGTCTTTAGAGGCACCTGCACAGTAAATGCTGTACATCCAGAAAGAGCTGAGTGTTGGTATCCAAGGAAAATAATAAAAGCAGTAAACGGATGAAGCTGCTGACCGTTCTGCAAACCTGCACGCAGAAAAGTGACGTATGGAATTCCGATCCACGGCTCGGAACGAAAGCAAAGCAAACCAGCGATAAAGAGCTGCTCCCCCAAACGAGCCCAGAATCGGTCCTGAGTGCGCCTCAAGTGTTCGGGACAAGTGTGCAAACATCCTGACGGAGCGCCGTGAGCGAGTTCTGAAGAACGGTTTTATGCTAGCAGCCACAGAGTGAGCGCTCGTATTTTCACACTCAGCAGAAAAACGAAGCTCTGTATGGTTCCAGGGCGGCACGGTGGCGCAGTGGGTAGCGCTGTCGCCTCACAGCAAGAAGGGCCTGGGTTTGATTCCCAGCCGGGCGACCAGGGTCGTTTCTGTGTGGAGTTTGCCTGTTCTCCCCGTGTCTGCGTGGGTTTCCTCTGGGTACTCCGGTTTCCTCCCACAGTCCAAAAACATGCAGTCAGGCTGATTGGACACACTAAAATTTCCCCTAGGTGTGATTGTATATGTCTGTTTCTCTGCCCTGCGATGGACTGGCGACCTGTCCAGGGTGTATCCTGCCTTCCGCCCAATGACAGCTGGGATAGGCTCCAGCACCCCACCGCGACCCAGAAGGATAAGCGGTTTAGATGATGTATGTATGTATGTATGTATGTTTGGTTCCACAGACAGTTCTGTGTAAATGTAGACGTTCATTTGTGTTTGATCAGAAAACCAGTGTTTCATTTCATATCAGCTAATAAGCTAACTAGCAAGCAAGATGGCGCGTTAGTCAAGACGCTTTCGAGTGACCAGAAAAGCCCGTTAAATTGTGGTTATTATGACGTTCCAGCCGTCTCTCGCGCAGAACTGAGCTAGATCCGTAAGCTTAGTCGGTTCCTTTTTATTAAACATTGCAGTGCTTTGCGAATTTATCTTCTTTAATTATTTACATACCATTTGCAACAGATACGCCCCAATTTACACTCATACGCATATAATTTACATAAATCACAGCCTGATTGGTGCAGATGTTTCCACAGTGAGCCAATAAAGGAAAAGTAGCTCCTGGTTGTTCTCATAGGTGGAGTTTGGGGTAGAGCAGGAAGTGCACTGCCTCCCCTACTGGCCAGAGCGTAAACAGCTTCACTGGTTTAAAATTGTGATAATTGAAAATAGAATATGAACAAAATGTTGTGTTTTTATTAGGTAAGATACGCCAGAGACGCTTTACCATATGCAGCGTTTTAATGCATTTTTACTGCAATTTTACGCAGATCTACCAAAGATCATCAGTGATGGACATCACATCATTCAGATCCATCTCTCTCTCTCACTGTCTCTCTCTCTCTCTCACTCTCACTCTCTCTCTGTCTGTCTGTCTCTCTCTCTCTCACTCTCTCTCTGTCTGTCTCTCTCTCTCTCTGTCTCTCACTCTCTCTCTGTCTCTGTGTCTCTCTCTCTCTCTCACTTTCTCTCTCTCTCTCTCTCTCTCTGTCTCTGTCTGTCTCTCTCTCTCCCTCTCTCACTCTGTTTGTGTCTCTCTCTCTCTCTCTCTCTCTCACTTTCTCTCTCTCTCTCTCTCTCTCTCTCTCTCTCTCTCTCCCCCCCATTGGAGGGTTTATGTTACAGAGAAACTGGATCTGTGTTCACACTCAGCGATCCTCAACCTGCTGAACTCCAGATTATTATTATTCTGGTTTCCATCAGGAGGTCTTTCCCCAAACAGCTCCATCAGCTCTACCCCCCACCCTCTAACAGCCACTCCGTCCAGAACCCCCCCCGCCCCCCACCCTCGGCTGAACCTCCTCTGCCCCTCGGCTCGGGTTTCTCCGCTGCAGCTCGCCGCCCTCCAGATGAAATGCGTCTCAGCATTCCTTTCCTCACCATCAGTAACGCCGTCCATCGCCAAAACTCACAGAGCGGGAAAAACGCTCCGCCCTTCAGAGGCCGAAGACGTTCAGTCCACAGCTGAAGGAGTTCGGAGAAGGATTTCCGCTGTGGTGTCCCAGGTGGTCGCTAGGCAGGTCCTGGGTGTTCCAGATGGCTGCTATGGGATCTCTGGGGGTCGCTAAGTGGTTGCTAGGGTGTTGATAGGCTGTTGCTGTGGTATTCCAGGTGGTTACTAGGTTGTTGCTATGTAGTGTTCCAGGTGGCTGCTAGGTGGCTGCTATGGGATCTCTGGGGGTCGCTAAGTGGTTGCTATGGTGTTGATTGGCTGTTCCTATGGTATTCCAGGTAGTTTCTAGGGTGTTGCTATGTGGTTACTATGGTGTTGATAGGCTGTTGCTATGGTATTCCAGGTGGTTACTAGGGTGTTGCTATGTGGTGTTCCAGATGGCTACTAGGTGGCTGCTATCCGCTATGTGGTTGCTATGGTGTTGATAGGCTGTTCCTATGGTATTCCAGGTGGTTACTAGGGTGTTGCTATGTGGTTGCTGTGGTGTTCCAGGTGACTGCTAGGTGGCTGTTATGGGATCTCTGGGGGGTCGCTAAGTGGTTGCTATGGTGTTGATTGGCTGTTCCTATGGTATTCCAGGTAGTTTCTAGGGTGTTATGTGGTTGCTATGGCGTTGATAGGCTGTTGCTATGGTATTCCGGGTGGTTACGAGGGTGTTGCTATGTGGTGTTCCAGATGGCTACTAGGTGGCTGCTATGCGCTAAGTGGTTGCTATGGTGTTGATAGGCTGTTGCTGGGGTATTCCAGGTGGTAACTAGGGTGTTGCTATGTGGTTGCTGTGGTGTTCCAGGTGCCTGCTAGGTGGCTGCTATGGGATCTCTAGGGGTTGCTAAGTGGTTGCTAGGGTGTTTATAGGCTGTTGCTATGGCATTCCAGGTGGTTTCTAGGGTGCTGCTGTGTGGTTGATAGGCTGTTGCTATGGTATTCCAGGTGGTTACATGGTTGTTGCTATGTGGTTGCTGTTTTGTTCCAGGTAGTTCCTAGTGTGTTGCCATTTTGTTGCTGCAGTATCCCAGTGGTTGCTATGGTGTTTTTGCCACCACGTTTTGCCAAGCATTTCTATGAGAAATAAGCTAAATTTATTCGGTTGCTATGAGGAAACCGTAGATCAGTTCAAAAAGCTGTGTACAAGCACACCATTCCAATCAGACTGAACATTCCGGAGCTGGTCCAGCGTTGGTGGAGTTGATGAGTTAGCTTTGGTGGACCGTCCAAACAAAGCTCTCCTAAGAGTGGTCACGGCGGTGTTGTGCTGTCGGAGCTGTTGTGAGCTGCAGTCTGAGTGAAGTGGCTGCTGAGTTTAGCAGCTCATTTGCAGAGCAAACTCTGGGGAGAGATCCGATTCAACCTGCAGGAACGCTGCCCTGCAGTGTGGACGAGTGAGCAGCGGAAAACACAGAGCCAGAAACAGAGAGAGAGACATTCAGCACAGTCACAAGATGAAGTGTGGCAGCGTCACATGATTTAAAAGGATCGGTCCACTTTGTTGTGGTCACCGATGACAAATCAAAGCCCTTCGTTAAGCTGAGGTCGTCCTTGGAGGGCGTCCATCAGGGCTCCTCTCTCTTTTCTCCCGCAGAACTCCGTGAGCCGACAGCTGTGAGCGAACGGCCGCTAATCCAGGCCGCCCTCTCATCTCATGACGGCAGAAACAAGCTGAATTAATTTGTCCTTCAGCCTTTCCTACAGACCAGCAGCTCGTTCACATGAAAGTGCTCTGTGGAAAGAGTCTTTCATTCTGCACGTCTCTGTGGAGGAAATTGACCAGATTTCTGGGATGTTCTTTTCCAGCTGATGGTCACTTGCCTCGTTAAAGGGCCCATATCTAATTTATATACCAAAAACATTTTCCAGCCTCAGCTTTAAACAGACTGTTTGTGCTACCATGCCTTTAAGAGTGATGTATATAAATGAGCTCTCTTCTGATTGGCTGCCTTGTACTGTGCCTTATTAAGGAAGCAGGGGAGCTAAGTGACTGTAGGCTGAATGGGTGCAGCTGAACTGCTGTAGGCTGAATGGGCGGGGCTAAACTGCTGTAGGCTGAATGGGCAGGGCTAAACTGCTGTGGGCTGAATGGGCAGGGCTAAACTGCTGTAGGTTAAATGGGCGGGGCTAAGTGACTGTGGGCTGAACGGGCGGGGCTAAGTAACTGTGGGCTGAACGGGCGGGGCTGAACTGCTGTGGGCTGACTGGGTGGGGCTAAACTGCTGTGGGCTGAATGGGCGGGGCTAAACTGCTGTGGGCTGACTGGGCAGGGTTCATCTGTTTTTACACTTCAAAATCTCAGTTTAATCGAGTGCATCTTTTATTACAGCCTCCAACATTAACTACCTTTTCTGGAGTTTTAAGTTAAGCTAATAACAGATCTATTAACATCGCCTCTGTTATTCTAGTCTTCCTGGATGTTTTAAATGTTTAAATATTTAGGATTCTTGCTTATTTTCCTCCTGAAGCACTAAAACAGAGTGGAGCTCAGATGTGGGAGCTGATTTTATGATTTGCATGTTATCCTAAACAAACTCTGAGGTTAACACGCTAAATTCAGATGCACAGCAGAGGAGCAGTGAGTGCTGGAGGTCAGCAGTGTGCTGCCCTCTGACCCCCAGCTCTCCGGGTTATTTTCCGTTCAGAAGAGTTTATTCCCATCCCGGGAAATTTCCCTAAGCCGATGATTCAAACCAGAGATACAGGAACGCTTGTGAATATGCGCTGCTCATCCTGTAATTAAGTGCTCTTGGAGAGCTCCTCTGCCCATCGCAGCGTCCAGAAGGTGCATTAAGGGTGATTTTACACTCTGTTATAACTAACGAACCTCAAAAGTAGGAACTGGAGCGTGAATCAGAGTAAGCGTGGAGGTTCCGTTAGCATGTTTATTCCTTCGCGTGGATTACAGCTCCAGTATCTTTTTCCAAAACCGGAGAGTTCCTGTTTCAGTCAGGCAGCGGTAATCAATTACGGAGAGCAGCAGTTAATCAGTAACAGCTTCGAGGAATCTGAGGACGGGCTCAGTAAACGGGCTCTGAAAATCATATTTGACTCATCAGACTCAGTTGTCTGTTGAATGTGTTGACTGTGGGATCGTAATACCTGCTGAGATGTTTTGATTTGTGAGCTTCAGCGTGAGAAGATCAGTCTGAAGCTGATGAGATCAGAAAGGATGAAATTTCTCATCTGCTTTATGTTTCATCACAAGCAAAAACAAGCCAGCTTTAATTTAAGTGTTTATTTACTAAAACAGATTTTCTCAATACAGGTTTTTTCCCAGTGTGAACACTAACGCTCCCCACTTTGGACCTGAACAGGAGCTGTCAGAACCGCGGCGTAACGGTGCGTGGATCCATCCCGAACCGTCACAGTGTGGATGTTATGCAGTGCAGTCGTATGGAGAATTCGCAGTATGTGCAAAGATTGATGAACATGATGTGGAACCAAATTTCACAAGTGCAAGTTCCACCTTAAGCTGTAGCCGTTAGCAGGTTAGCAGCGGTGGTCCGTGAGGACCCTCTCTCTGCAGCCAGTGCTAAACGATCTGGCCTATCGGGTTTCACACCTGCAGCAGCGTCATAACTCCTGACCCTGATCAGCTGGGAGGCTGAGTCTGAGGTGGACAGTGAGTGAGAGGGGAGGAAGCAGCTATCGAGGTCAGTAAAGAGAGGATTTAAAAACAGGCTGGAATTAAAGGAGTGAAGCGAGTCTGATTCTCTACACAGCCTGCAGTGTTTCTGCTCCGAACGACGAAATCACAGCTGAAGCTAAAAAAACTGGACTGTTTGGTAGTGGACTGATGGCTAATGGGAAAACATAGTTCCATTTTTCTGGTTCCAAAGGTTCCACTACTTTCTGTTGTAGAAAAATGTCCTAAAAGTAAACACCCACTCTTAAAAATAAAAAATAAAAATATTAGAGAGGGTTCTTTGGAGATCAGTGAATTCTGTTTCCACCCACTTAGTCTACAGCAGTTTAGCCCCGCCCACTCAGCCTATAGCAGTTTAGCCCGGCCCACTCAGCCTACAGCAGTTTAGCTCCACCATTCAGCTACAGCAGTTTAGCTCCGCCCATTCAGCTACAGCAGTTTAGCCCCGCCCATTCAGCCTACAGCAGTTTAGCCCCGCCCATTCAGCCTACAGCAGTTTAGCCCCACCAATTCAGGCTACAGCAGTTTAGCCCCACCCATTCAGCCTACAGCAGGTTAGCCCCACCAATTCAGCCTACAGCAGTTTAGCCCCGCCCACTCAGCCTACAGCAGTTTAGCCCCGCCCACTCAGCCTACAGCAGTTTAGCCCCGCCCACTCAGCCTACAGCAGGTTAACCCCACCCATTCAGCCTACAGCAGTTTAGCCCCACCCATTCAGCCTACAGCAGGTTAGCCCCGCCCATTCAGCCTACAGCAGGTTAGCCCCGCCCATTCAGCCTACAGCAGGTTAACCCCACTCATTCACACTGAAGTAATAAGGCATGTTTTAGCCCAGGCTGCTTTTTAAATGAGGCACAATACAGGACAGCCAATCAGAACAGAGCTTCTTTACATATCAGTCTTAAAGACAGTAACAGAAACAGCCTGTTTAATTGTAAAGGATAAAGTGAGGCAGGAAGATGATCATGTAGAAATGACATAAATGGACCTCAGAGAGAAAAATGTAGAATGTGGGTTCTTTAAAGAAGCATCTTTGTAGATGAGATGTAAAGAACCTGTTAAAGTCTAAAGAACCTCTACATAAAAAACATTATTATTATTGGTATAATAATTATAAAGATTCTACACCAAGTGTTTTTCCTAGAACAGTACATCCAATTTAAGAACCTTTTAGATGTCAAACCAAACACAGACATTTTTTATTCCATCATCTCCAGAAGCTCCAGAGTTCTGCAGGTTTGAGCTCCGTCTGTGTTTCAGAGGCTCCGGACCGTGAAGGAAAAACTGAATTCCAGATTTCTGTCCTGCTGGAAGCTCTTCAGCTCAGCAGCTTCAGTTCATTCAGTAGAACCGCTCGCCTCACTGACCCCTCACATCGACCACAACACATGGAGGAATACTCCAGCCGTGAACCTGGGAAGGTGATGGATCCGGAATGTGTGAAAACCACCAGCTGCCCGAGTGCGTGTTAAAGTGATAGATCAGCAAAATCTCCCAGTTTTCCTCCCCCTTATCCCAAATGTAGAAGATCAGCCTGAGGCACGTTCGGTGTCCGAAATTAGCTTCTTTAGCTTTAGCGCTGGAGCTACAAGGCTAATGTAGCTAACAAGTAACGGAAGCTTTAGCATGATGCTAAATAGAGGTGGAACAAGTCACTGAGATACGAACAAATGAGTCTAACAAATCTGGGGGTCGTATTACAGAAACTTCTTAACTCTGAAATCAGTTTAGTCTCCATGACGACTTCAGTCTGGACTGAATTTAGTTCAGTATCTATTCCAGAATAACAGTTCCTAACTTCATAATCTCATCATGAACTCCAGATAAGAAAACAGCATCACACAAACATCCTAACTAGACTAAACCTCCTAAATCCTGTCCTAACTTTAGGATGAACCCCAACAGGGTCCTCACTTCTGTTTAAGGTCCGTTTCTATGGTTTTTAGGCAGCTGAGTCAGCAGCATAGTTCACTACCAGCATAATGAGCTCCATTTATTCCTACTGTAAAACGCTGCTTTCACTGTGAGATGATTTTTTTTTCTAACTCTGCGTTTTAAAGATCTCAGACGCTGCAGACTCGATCTCCACCGCCCCTCTGATCACCTTCGTGTGTTAATGTTGATGATGAAATATTACAGTGATGGTGGTGAATAATGAGGAGACGGAGCTGAACTGAGCTCTGTTTATTAGGAGGAGTAACGTTAGCGCGCTCGGCTAAAGCGTTTGGGTAATGGAGACAGAAACTGGGGAGTGGCGACGCTCTGATAAACAGCAGGGGGCGCTCTCACAGTATTCACTACTTACAGTTTATCACTCTTTAGTTTAGTTTAACCTTTTTTACATCAGTTACTGTAGCTGTCTGGCTAACTAGTTGGATTATTTTGATGACGTGTTTACATTTCAGCTGTGCGTTTATGGTCAGTTGCTAGGCAACAGACATGACAGCTGGTTGTTGACTCTGATCAAGTAGGTTAAGATGTCCTAACTGGAGATAAGATGCTGTAAGATGCCAAATATGGCGCCAGTGTTGACGTACAAACCGGCTGTGAGTGCAGCGTCTGTGTAAATGTCTGTGCACCTGGCTGAGCTCTTAGGTAAAGCACTTAACCCTCCACTGCACCAGGGGGTGCTGCTCTGCTGGTGATGCTGTACTGCTCCCACCCTGGGCTTGGTTAGACAGCACAATGACCAATATCACTCAAAAAAGGACATAATGTAAAAGTGAACTTAACAACAGAAAAACTTTTTAGGGGGTGTTTCGAGCTCCTCTCCAGCTTCTCTGCTGATGAGGATAAAGCTTAGCTTAGCTAGCTGGCGTTACCCAGCAGAGCAGCACCCCCTGGTGCAGTGGAGGGTTAATTGCTTTACCGACGAGCTCAGCCAGGTGCACAGACATTCAGTTCTTTTGTAATGCACTCAGATAAATCATTGTGCTGAAATCCACAGACGACACGACATTAACTAGCTGAACGCCTGATCTGAGCAAAGATGGAGGAGCAGCGTTTACAGAGCAAAACGATTGTGAACGATGTGCTTGTTTTAACTGCAGGAGCCGTTCAGATCATTCGGATGGAGCGAGTTCAGTGTTTGTGGAACCGTCCTGAGGAAATCGGTGCTCGTTTGAATTTCACTCCTGTCCAGCTGATGGAGGAGAACTTCAGTCCTCACCAGCCTCAGTTATCAGATATAAAACAAGCAAAGCACAAAGACAGACACTGATGAAGCAGCTGTAAGACGTCTGTGATCAGATTTGCTCTCCATGCACCGATTTTATGAAAGTCACTCTCAAAAATGTAAGTAATAAAAGTTAAAAGACCCTCAAAAGACCCTTATTGTGCGCCAGTGATGGGAATGTTCACTGTTTTGCATAGTTTAACTACTAAAATAATCCTTTAACATTTCCATAATTATAATAGATTCTAATTGATTAAGACAATTTCTCCTTATAAAATGACCTAAAACAAGTTCAAACATCCTAAACTGAATAATTGTCATATAAGGTGAAATATTAAAGATGTCGTCTGTACAGACGATGATTTCGCTTGTTGAGAATATGTTTGAGTGGGGAAAGTCGGGTGACTCTGTCTTTTAAAGTGGGAGTTGGTCTGTAATTTGGGGGGTTTGGACTGGATCAGATGTAATTGAACTCCTGAGACCCCCGCAGACACCATCAGACCCCCTCAGCACTGTCAGCGTTAACTCCAGCTGGACTGTTATTTCATAAAAGCTTTATTAGAGCCAAATAACTCACACACCCCTGATTGCCCCCCGCTGTAATAGAGGGGTTATTAGGGGGGAAAATAAACGCGCCGCAGAGACTCGGAGAGGCTGTTTGGTTTGTAGGGAGACGGAGGAGATTATCAAACCTCACTGTTTACTCGTTTATTTATTCGTTTGTTCTCAGAGCTCAGCGTGGCGACGGCTCTGAGGAACAGCGGAGAAACGCAGTGGGAGCGAATCTGAGTTTCCTCGTTCAGCTGACGTGAGCGACTGTGTGACCTGCTGAGGTCAGAGGTTCGACTTTTAACGGTTTTCCATGTTTATTTTTCAGACGTTGCAAAATCTCATCTGTTCTCAAACCTTTAGAGCCGCAACCAAAGTTCAGTTTGGGTTCGTGACCCTGTGACTCACTGAGACCTCCCCCTGACTGTGATTGGTCCTGATCACCACCTTGTATTTCCATTTTTGTTGTTTTTCTTTTTTTTTTTTTTACTTTATTTGAAAATTCCAATTAGCTTTTGTATTGCATTAAAACTTTTGCCCGAAAAGATTTTTCTACATAAACTTTCACAAGTTGCAAGTTAATTACAAGTAAAGGAAGTTTTCTTCTTCTCCTGTAAAGTTAAAGTTTTGGAGATGTGAGGTTCTGTTATCATAGTGATTATGCTAAAATGCTAACAAGCTCAATTAATCAATTAATACTATGATCGTTAGCTTTGTGGAATGTTTTTTAAAGTTAAATTAAGAACCGTAATCTAATTTGTCAGATAACCAAATAATTGAAGTTCTAAGCCTGAAACTTAGAATCTAGTCGGCACCAATTAGCATGGTTATTTGCATAATGTTAATTAGTGGTTGTTCACGTTCCTTCATTGTTAGCAGTGCTAATGTGTTTTGATCTGAGCTGCTGCTTTAAGATTAATCAGTGAATAACAATCTTACAGTCTGAGGGGCTCATTATTTCCTCATGACCTCTCTCTCTCTTTCTCTCTCTCTCTCCCTCTCTCTCTCTGTCTGTGTCTGTCTCTCTCTCTCTCTGTCTGTCTGTCTCTCTCTCTCTCTTTGTCTGTCTGTCTGTCTGTCTGTCTCTTTCTCTCTCTCTCTCTTTTTTCTTTTCTGAGAACGTCTGTAGCTTAGCGTGTTCTGGTCTGTCAGTGTTTCCAGAGGCGTGTAAAGCTCTGCAGATCTGCGGCTGTAGGCGAGCGGAGGTGGCCGTGATGTTCTCCTGAAGCTTACCGATATTTTCCAGAGTATTTTCCTCTGTGGTGAGGCGGTGACCCTCTGGAGTGAGAGAGGAGGGCTAGCAGCTAACAGCTAGCGTAAACAAAGGTAGCACAGTGTGTGTGTGTGGGCGAGAACGGGGCTCAAACAAACACACGGAAGATATAGCATATAAATACTGTAATTAAACAGGTAAAACGTGCCTTTGCTCATCTTCTTATGTCCCTATTTGACCATCATCTGCCAGTTTTCACAGCAGTCAGTCAGATGTTCCTCCAGATTCACCCTGAAAACTGGTGTTTGTACCGTAACAGTAAGTTTTCCATGCTGAGTGTTTGTGATCAGTGATCTGTACAGAATTCACTCCTGTATGATTTTGATCTCCTCATCGTGATACAGCTGAGACCCCAAAGGAAACAGTCAGAACAACATATCCCACCATATACATTCAGTACAGTAGAGGAAGTTTTTAGAAACATATTGATCAAAAATGTGCTAAAGATGTTTTTGTTATGCTGATGTTTTCTGTCCTACTTTAATGGTAAAAAAAGTAAAATATTTGTGATGTACATTTTTATGTATTTAGGTTTAAATTGTCTGCTTCAAACAACGTAAAACTGTGTTGAATGAGTTGTTTGTATTGATTGATCAGACTTTTTATCGACAGCTACTTTGACAGTAATCAAATCTGCTCTCTGCTTTTAAAGCCGTGCTGTGTGAGATATTGATTATACTGTAAGGTAAACTGAAAAAAGTGTCGTTACAGGGTAGGGGTGGGAATCTTTAGGCACCTGACGTTTCGATTCGATTATGATTCAGAGGCTGCGATGCGATTATAAAACGATTATCGATGCATCTTTTTTCTCTATGCAGGATTTCTATCTTCCTACTGTCTGAGGACTTGGTAGTTTTAAAGCAAAGTATTTGTAATGATCCATAATGTAAATGCATTACGGATCATTACAAATACTTTGCTTTAAATATCTAAAATATCTTTTATTAATAAATCAAATGGAGGTGATGTGGCAAGTGAACTAGAAGGCTCTCATTCAGAGACGCTGCTGCCACTCATCTGCGATAAAATGCGCTGTTACCCTGAAATAAGATCCAGTGGTGATGGGTGTCCACGCAGCGCGTTACAGCCACCCTTTTGGTCTCGTTGTAGAGAGTGTGTGAGTGTGAGTGTGAGTGTGTATGTGTGTTGGGGGTGGGGGTGGGGGGTTTTCCAGACTGGACGCTGAATCTCGGCTCCAAAGTGTGCAGCATAGCGCGAAAGCCCTGGTTCTCAACGGCTGAGAACAGACAGCAGACAGCAGGTCACACAGCCCCGAGGTCTGGCCTCGCCAGTAGCGAACGACAAAACAGATTAAGACGAACATTTGGAGACTTATTTGCATTTATAAGCAGCGCGGTTGGTTAAATCTGCTGAGAGACTGTCTTTCTCTAAAAAGTTGCGAAAATGAACTCGCTTCCTTTCGTATTTTTCCGTTCCACCTTAAATGGTGCAGCAGTTACATTCGGCGCCTAAGGCAGAATTTAAGGTGGAACGGGTAAATTAGAACGAGAAGCGACTTCAGCCTCGTAAAACAGCCGGACGCTGAGACATTTTACAAGAAACTCTTCTAGTTTTGAGGAAAGGTTTTCTGGCGGAGATGGAAGGAAAGCGGCTAAAGCTAAAGCTTAAAGCAGAGCGGAGTAAATCTGCGCTCTCGTTTATATTTTTAGCCCATACTACGACATTAACACACACTGAGACATACCGGACATTAAATGTTGCGGCTTCCGAGGTGGTTGGACTTTGTTGAAAGGCAAAATGGCTCTTCTTATCATTTGTGTTGTGACTCCTGACCTAACCTGGCTTTAATGCAGAGGGAGCCGGTCGGACTTCTCACTCATCCAGTAGTGTTTTTGTTATGTGCCCCACAGACTGTCCGGGCGCTGCACTTTCCCATTTCCAGTTCCGCCTTTTGCGTTCCGTCAACATTACGTTATAAATTAAATATTTAGAAAATCGATTTTTGACATTTGTGAATCGATTCAGGATTGTTCACGTCCGCATCGCGATGCATCTAAGACTTAAATTTTTCCCGCACCCCTATTACAGAGTGAGGAGAATATAAACACACAAAAATATGATGAGTCGCTTGTAAAGCCTGAAATAATCATTTAAAAGCCAGAGGCATCGAGTTTTTCATACCATGTCGTACGTCTTTACGTATTAACATCACACAGACTCTAAAAGAAGGTCCGGCTCGATGTTTCGGCCTCAAATGATCTCAGAATCAACATCACACTGATGAAGATGTGATGAGAGTAGATAATTAGATAATTCATTATTTATATTAGTAGATAATTCACTCACGTCCTCAGAGACGCTGCTTCACCGAGTTTAGACTGAGTTCTCTCTGAATTCTCATTCAGCCTCTCAAAAGTCAGATTCATCCACTCGTGGGGGTCTGAAGCTCAATCCATGTTAGAAAATGTTCTTCCACACATTGTTTGCAATTACATATTTCCACCACAGAGGTCTCCAAATCCCCAAATCTCACATAGTGTTGCTTTGACTGAATTGTTGATAAATCAGAATCAGAATACTTTATTGATCCCAGAGGGAAATTGCAGTTGTTACAGTTGCAACCATTAATGTAAAAGAATAAACACCCTAATAATTTAAAGCAAATAATTTAAAACAAGAGAGAAATTTGCAACATGTACACCTTTAAATTCTTACAAATACAGTAAAAAAAGTGGCTGTGATAATAAATATGAAACATACTGTATAAAGCAGTTCAAATGATTGCACCTCTGAGTTATTTTACACAACAGTACAATTTGGTATTGAATATTGCAGAGATGAACCACAGTGTCACACACTGAGGGAGGAGTTATAGAGTTTGATGGCCACAGGTAAGAATGACTTCCTGTGGCACTCTGTGGTGCATTGTGGTAGAATGAGTCCTGCCCTGAATGTGTTCCTATGCCTCATCACTGTGTTGTAGAGTGGGTGGGAGCTATTGTCCATAATGGCCTGCAGCTTAGACAGCATCCTCCTCTCCAACACTGCCGTCAGCGAGTCCAGCTCCACACCCACAACATCACCGGCCTTGCGGATCAGTTTGTTGAGTCTGTTGGTGTCTGCCGCCCTCAGCCTGCTTCCCCAGCATGCGACAGCATAGAGGATAGCACTCGCCACCACAGACTCATAGAAGATCCTGAGCATAGTCCGGCAGATGTTGAAGGACCTCAGGCGCCTCAGAAAATAGAGACGACTTTGGCCCTTCCTGTAGAGGGCGTCTGTGTTCTTAGCCCAGTCCAGTTTATTGTCACTGTACACTCCCAGATATTTGTAGTCCTCCACAGTGTCCACACTGACCCCACTGATGGACACAGGGGCCACTGGTGCCTTGTCCTTCCTCAGGTCCACCACCAGTTCCTTTGTCTTTGTCACGTTGAGCTGTAGATGGTTCTGCTCGCACCATGCGACAAAGTCCTTCACCGTCGCCCTGCACTCGTCCTCATCAGCCCTGCTGATACATCCAACTATTGCAGAGTCATCAGAAAACTTCTGAAGGTGGCTGGTCTCTGTGCAGTAGCTGAAGTCCGTGGTGTAGAGGGTGAAGAAGAAGGGAGAGAGGACAGTTCACTGCGCGGCTCCAATGTTGCTGACTCTGTCCGACACACAGTGCTGCAGGCGTACATACTGTGGTCTGCCAGTCAGGTAGTCAACAATCCAGGACATGAGGGAGGCATCCACTTGCATCACTGTCAGCTTGTCACCCAGAAGAGCAGGCTGAATGGTGTTAAATGCACTGGTGAAGTCAAAAACATGACCCTCACAGTGCTGGCTGGCTTATCCAGGTGAGCGTAGACTCGGTTGAGCAGGTAGATGATGGCGTTCTCAACTCCCAGGCGGGGCTGATAGGCAAAATGGAGGGGCTCCAGAAGTGGCTGGACCATGGGCCGGAGCTGATCCAGGACGAGCCTTTCCATGGTCTTCATGACGTGGGACGTCAGTGCTACTGGCCTGTAGTCCTTGACGTCACTGGGTCGCGGCGTCTTCGGAACAGGAACAATGCAGGACATCTTCCACATCATAGGGACCCTCTGGAGACTCAGGCTCATGTTGAAGACATGGTGCAGTACTCCACAAAGCTGGGAGGCAGAGGCTTTAGGCACCCTGGGGGGAACCCCATCAGGGCCTGCAGCCTTGTTTGTGTGGAGTCTCTTCTGTTGTCTTCTCACCTGGTCAGCAGTGAGACTCACTGTAGAGTGGAGGGGTGAGGGTGTGAGGTGGGCTGTCACAGGAGGGGGGCAGGCTATCAGGAGAGGGAGGAAGGGAGGGTGAGTGGAGTGGGCTGCTGCGGACCAGCAGCAGAGGAGTCAGGACGGGGGGAGGACAGAGCCTGCAGTGTCAGATCTGTTAAAAAACAAATTTAGCTTGTTGGCCCCATCCACACTGCCCTCTACTCCTCTGTTGTTGCTGGACCTGAAGCTGGTGATGGTCTTCATTCCTCTCCAGACCTCCCTCATGTTGTTCTGCTGGAGTTTCCACTCCAGCTTCCTCCTATATTTGTTCTTAGCCTCCCTGATAGTTGTAGATGTGCAGCTTGTTTAAAATTATTTACTTTATTTATTTATTATTTACATTTATTTATTTATTATTTGCTGTATTTGATTGAATGTAATTGTGTAGTATAATTAAGTTCATAGACAGAGTAATTACTTTATGTAAAGTTATTCACATACGTGCTTGACAGTGTATTTAATGGTGTCGACTGTCCTCTATAAGTTAGCAAACTAGCATTAGCTTAGCATCGTGGTTATGAATGCTAACCTCATTTCTACCTTCATCTGTCCGGCTGGATGGAAACGGAGCTGATGGTAACAGTTACAGACCCCCTCCCCGTCCCCCCCGTCCCCCCCCGTCCCCCCGTGCCCCTCCAATCAACCGGCAGAACGGTGAGCGGTGATTTATCTGAAGCGTTTTAGTTGTCAGAGATGTTTAACTTCCCACAGCGCAGCGGCTGTAGCGCGCTGGGTAAACAGCCATTAGCAGCGTGTTTATTTGGAGGGAACGGGCCGCGGCCGCCTTCCCAGAGAGCGCTGGACAGCATGCCAGAGCGAAGAGGGAGAGAGGAAGAGAAAAGGAGGCGAGAGAGGAAGACCCAATTTATTTTTGGTAATTGGCTCCACTTGAGCAAACAGCTCGTCCTGCCCGCTGAACTCTCCCGTTCGGTTTGATGCCAACGATAAAAAGGAGCGCTCCGTTTCCCCGTTCGGCCCAGCAGGGGGATTAGCAGAGAGAAGACGAGCTTCTCTTCCTGTTCCTGTTCCTCTGCTCCTCGTCTGCCTCCGCATGCAGATCGGATCGTGGATCGCTTTACGTGGTCGGGTTTGTGTTCCGGTGCGTTCCAGAATGATGACGCGACGGTCTGAAATAAAAACGTTCACAATATTTACTGTAAATGTAAAACCTCAGAAATGGACGCCGCTGTGCTCAGGCTTGTTTTTGTGGCCCCGTGTTTTGTCTGCAGTGATGTTTGTGCTGTTTGTGCTCGGCGATAAATCCGTGCGAGTATTAGCCGCCGCGCTGCTCCAGCTGACTGTGCGTCGATGATAAATGGCATTGAAGGTCAAACACATCATTACAGAATGATTCACTGACCACTGGAGACACAGTAAACCACTCGGTTCTGCTCGTGGTCTGCCGTGACCGTCACACTAATGTAGATCTGAGTAAATAAACCCATCAGGAGGCCTCGAGGATAAAAATAAAGATCATATAAAAATACAGAATCCATAACTGAGGACTAGAGTAACCCCTTAAACTCTGAGTCGGTGTGTCCAGAATTGAGTAGATCCATAGTAAATACTGAATAATTCATAATACATACTGAAGACTTCACATTTGGTGCTGAATAATTCATAGTAGGTACTGAATAATTCATATTAGATGCTGAATAATTCATATTTGGTGCTGAATAAATCATATTAAATACTGAATAATTCATATTAGATGCTGAATAATTCATAGTAGATACTGAATAATTCATATTAGATGCTGAATAATTCATATTTGGTGCTGAATAATTCATAATAGTTACTGAATAATTCATAATGGTAACTGAAAAATTTATAATGGCCCAATTAAATATGAATATTTGGGCATTAAATAGCCCATTTTTCCAGAGATCCCTGTCCATCTTTCACGGTCAGCATGACTTTACCCAGAAGCCTTTGTCCTGACCAAGCAGTGAACCCCCCCCCACCCCCGAAGGATTTCTGTGGTGCCCCCCCATCCCGCCGGCCCGGCGTCAGAGCTGTGAGCCGCTGCCCTGTTGATTCAGAGCGCTTCCTGTTTCCTGTTGGGGATGGTCAGTGAGATCAGATGATGAAGAGCTGGACGGGTCAGCGGGAGGCTCGGAGTTTCCTCTGATGACCCCTCTGTTTGGTGTACACGCCTTCAAACGTCTCATCTTACGGTTTAACAGCTATGCTGGGGTTTTCTGAGACAGACACAGCTGTGTGTCCATCACTACACACTTTCTGCCTGATGGTCATTTGGTCATTGTTCTGTACGAGTGAGTGACCGCTGCCTCCGCTGGATGCTCTCAGGAAGGGCACAGAGTTACAGGACGCCAGCGTTATTAGCATTCTTAGCATTAATCATAATAAAAATCTCAGTCTTCCTGTAACAGATACACTGACCCCACCTCACTGACCCCTCCCCACTGACCCCTCCCTGAGCCCTGGACTGTATACACATAAGATCGTCCACACTTACACTGTTACACAGGAATTTAACGGTAATTAAACGGTAAAGCGGCTCAGTGTGAACACAGACCAAAACTGAAATCCCGGTGAGTGTGACGCAGCAGTCGATCGGCATGAGACCTAGAACCGTTCCTGGGAATTACAGAGAGGATGTGAGCCTGAACATGAGTTCTGTATAGAACTATTTGCATGCTCAAATGGTTCTTTGCATGGTGAAATGGTTCTTCAAATTGATGGAGAATGTGTTGTATCTGGTTCTATATAGAACCAAAACAGGTTCTGCTATTGTTACGATCTCAGGCTTTTTGGTGCAGCATTTCCAAATGATTGGACATAGAACCATATACAGCACAGTCTCCATCAATCTGAAGAACCATTTAAGCATGAAATAGTCCTATATAGAGCTCATGGTTCTAAATAGAACCATTGCCTTTAAGAACCCTTGAAGAACCATCTTCTGTATGTGTGTGGACACTGGCTCCACTGGCCTGGTCAGCAGTCCAGCTCTGGTTATGTAAACATCTCCAGATGAAAGGTTCTGCATGCGTGAGGAGAAAAACTCAGATTAGATTATTTTGGAGCTGCAAACCTTCCAGCTGAGATCCGTCACTGTCTGTCTTTAGCACATGTGTAGATCTTTTCATGGCCTGACCGGTGTGTCCGCTCCTGTCCGGTCGCGCTCCTGCTTCACGCTTCAGACCTCCTGTTTCTCCTCTGAGTTTAATAACACCTCTGAGGAGCAGCTCTGCAGGAACGCAGCTCCTTCCTCAGGACCGGAGCGCCGTGTTTTTCTTGGACGTAAAGCCGACTGTCGCTTTCTCCTTTATTATTCTGTACAGTCTTCAAAACAGACAGGAACGTTTTCATCGTCCTGCAGGGAGAACAGCAGCCGGGTCACTCAGGGTCCTGTAAAGCAGGTGGAAATATGTGGGAGTGATTTAACATGTTGTCTCGGGCAGCAGACGGACAGACAGGAGGATGGTGTGGGTGATTTACAGCCATTCATTCATTTAGTTCTCGCTGGTTAAACTTCCCAGATAGGGGCGCTAACGCTAACTGTGTAGCACATTAAAGACACCATAGAACTGCTGTGTACGGATCACGCTCTTAATTTGTAGTGCTGTAAAACGGTGAGTGTGTTCCAGTTAAAGGTGACCAATTAAAGGAACAATTTTACACTAAATGTAATCAGGTGTTGTGTAGCTCCCCACAGCTAGACTTAAAGGGGAATTCCACCAATTGTACAAAATTCCCCCATAACTCAGTGTGTGAGGTATAAACAGAGTGATTCAGAGTGGTTTGGTGTGAAATGGTTCAGGTGTCTTTACAGTGGTGGTGATAGGAACCAGGGGTCGCCATGACTACAACACAAATATAGACATTTTATGTACTATCCAGAACCACCAGTGAACCTACACGAGTCTTCTGAGTTTATATGGAATGTTGATGATGGAAAATAGTGGAAAATCTGAAATAATAAGTTTTCTTTGGGGACTATTTTGCCTCACAGCGCCCTGCATGTATCCCTCCACCATGAATGGAGTTTAAGTCCTCTAAACTATCATAAAACAGTGTCTCAGTCATCAGGCAGTGAATTCATAACCATTTCATGTAGGAACTTTCTGTGAGGAGCTTTTAGAGGTGGACGTCTGGTTCCTATCACCACCACTGTGAACAGTTCTGACTCGGGAAGCTTCTCTAGAAACCAAACCACTCTGAACGACTCTGTTCACATCTTAACCACTTAATTATGTAGAATTTTTAAAAAAATCAATGGGATTTCCTATCAAGGTGAAAATGTATGACGCCCATTCAGTTTCTGTGTTGTGATAAATGCATGATGGTTTGGAATTCAGTTAGAAAGAAGTTTAATAGAAAAAGTGCAGTTTTCAGAGTTACGGCATGCACTGAGTTTTGCAGTTTAGTTAAATGTCATGACATCAAAATTTGATCTCTGCCATGATAGTTACTGTAAATAGTAACTTCTTCTGGAAATGATCTCACTATATTAGCAGACAGGGTTTTTGTTTCAAGCTGAATGATCTGCCAATGTAATGAGAATTTAACTTCATGAAATCACTTAAAACTGGTAAAAAATGTATAGAAATAAGTTTAACCTTGTAATATTCTTACAGCAGTCTCTGTTTGAGAAATATTAGATTTATCAACTATAAGATCGTTTCACTTGCTGAGATGTTATTTTGCAGGTTGGCAGCACATGACATGACGTTAACGGCACTGTTATTTGAAGGGTGAAATGATTTGGGGGAAAATATCTGATTGTGATTTTTCTGAGGAATATTGCGACTGCATATTAAATTGTGATTATCTATGACAGCGTTTCTCAACCTGTGGCCCACAGACCACCAGTGGGCTGTGAAGCACCCTCCACTGGTCCGTGGGCCTGAACTCGGGGGAGGCAGTAGTTCATACTGGGCCAGTAACGTCAACTTGAAGTCAGAGGTGAAAAAAATGATCAACTTAATAATTAAAAATCTAGGAATCAAAAAAGTGCCACAGTAGGCTGATTACATGTCATCGGTTACAAATACAATACAAACCCTGTTCAGTTCACTGCTGATGGAAATGTGTTCTGTGATCAAGCGAGGGAATTCATTAACAGAGCTGACTTCCCTCTAGCAGCTCTTTCGGCGTCTTAGAGTCAGTATAGTCTGCCTGTTTTAGCGTCTGACTCTTTACAGACTCTCAGTGCTCTCATTTCGTTCCTGCAGCTCAAACTGCATCTGTTAAAAACGTCAGACGAGCCTTAAAATAACAGCGAAGATCCACTTTTGATTTCGGCTCATTGTTCGCGAGCGTCAGCCGTGGTTAAACTCAGATTGATGAACCAAAGAACCAGATATCAGTGAGGTTTATCATTATTGTTGATTATGGTGACACTAATCCAGAAGGCCAGTGAGTGGAGTCAGGTTTGGCTCTTCCAGACTCTTGTGGGAAAGACTCTAAATCACAGTCCACATCTACCTCTTACATTTCTATTCTATTTCTGCCGCTCGCTTTTTTAATGTATCAATGCAATCTTGTCTTTCCCCTACATTTTAGTTTTTCAGTGTTCTGTGACTGAACGGTCTGATCTTTTTCTGATCTAATTCTCAGCTTTTCAGTGTCGGCGCTTAAGAAAAGTCCATTAAAAAAAGCTGACTTTAGTGTTCCTGTGGGCCAATATGCCCTGTGTGTATATAAACAGGTGGGCCTTGGTGTGGGAAAGGCTGAGAACCCTGATATATAACAGTGGCATGTGCCCGTCCCCTCGAACCCTGAGCCCTGACGAAACCCCGCAAAGACAGCTGGAAGAGGATGAAATCCACGAGGGATGACGCGCAAGTCCGAGCCCCAAGCCCTGCCTCCTAGGCGCCGTCTCAGATCCTGCCTCGAGGCCACTTTAATTTACCTCATGTTCAATTCTGGTGGCCAAGCTGGAGAGTGAGGGCAGTAACAGAGGCGGAGCAATGAGCTCTCTGTCCCTCTCGGCTCCTCCAGCGTCCTTCATGAGCCTGGGGTAGTACAGAGGCTTGACCCCTGAGCACAGTGTGCCAAACTGCAAGTAAGTTGTGGATGTGATGTGATTGAAGGTGTGGTTGCCTCTGATTGGTCGAACTCTACAGGGGCAGTTCACAAGCTCTGTGTTATTTGGTTCAATTTCCATTCTTAAAACATAAGACAACGTTTCTGATGATGCAGGCTTTAATTTTTTAAAAAATGCAGCTCTTGCGATTTAAAAATCTTTGGATCTCGATATAAAAACGATGAATCTTTCAGCCCTGGTTCTGTCAGTGTTATGCAGCAGGGTTACTCTCGCCTTCACCCTCACGTTCTGCTGTTTTAGCTGTGTGAGGTACTTCAGTCCATTCTGACTGAAGGAAGACAGTCGGTGTTCTGTCCTGTAGATTTGTGTGACTGAGTGTCTGTATTTCCCACCTTTCCCACAAGAGTGTTTGTGAGTGTTGGGACAGGGGCTCATTCTGAAGCGGTGAAGTGACGCCTGCGTCTCTAAAAGGGGTGGGGGTGGGGGGCGGCGAGGAACAGTGGGAGGTTTATTCCCGGATCATAAAACAGCGCAACTGAACTCATAAACCATCCACGCATGTTTGGTTATGATGGATAGCTTTCGTCCTCCTGGGCCGTAAAGCTTTCTCTTCCAGTGATGTCACCGCATTCCCACTGCCTGGGGGTCTGTGGGGGTCCGTGTTGATTTGGGACGGGCTCCAGGTCACTCTCCAGCCCCCTGTCCCGTTTACTTTGGCTCCTCAAGCATGCTGGTGATCTTGGAGAGGGTTCCCACCAGAGCGGCCGTAATCCCGGAGAAACCAAATCCATTCTGCAAATATTTTGGGTGTTTCCACTCAGCGGCTCTTGTTTGGTGAGAAGATGCTGGTCCAGGCTGCACAGTGGCTCTCAGTGAGAGAGAGGGACGGGGATTAGGCTGTGTGAGTGGACAGCTGTTTGTGAGTGGAGCTCTCAGGATCTTCAGTTATGAGGGATAAAACAGTGTTTGTGCTCAGTCGCTAAATACACGTCAGGGAACAGCTGCAAGTGACAGTCACCAAAACCTCACAGACAGAAGAGCTCAGGGAGCAGACGGAGCTGCTGAGGGCTTCAGTGATGACAGTATGGAGGCCATCTTTTCTGGCTGGACCTTCTCTAGATGGACCTGTGCTGAGGCTCATTCCCTGATACTGTTCTTCCATTTTGGCAACATTGTTCCCTGTGTTTATCTCTAACTGAGCTCAGCCAAGTGTGAACTCAGTGGCATGCGGATGTTTGCTACTTGAGGAGGGTCTAGCTGCAGAATCTCAGTGCTGCGCTCTGGCCGCCTGGATAGATCTTGTTTTTATATCCGTAAAATAGTAAAAAATAGTGATACAGTGCACTATTTACTAGTGATGCGTTGATACCATTTCTTTCAGACCGAATATGAGTACATATTTTAAGTACTCTTTGATACCGAGTCTGATACCACACTGTGTCTCCTGTACTGGTGAAGCGGTTGTGATTGTGTGTTTATAAACAGGCTAAAATCTCAGTGTATCCTGGTGGGAATCTGCCAAAGCGGAATGTTTAAAGTGACCGACAGCTCTGTGTTCGACCTCCACGTTGGATTAGCTCAGCAGCTACACTCTGCTAACATCACATGGTATCAGGTGGTATCGGATGTTGGTATCAGGGGATTTTTATGAGTAATGAGTAAATGAGTTCAGTATCGATGCAGCCCTACAATTTATACATTTTATACCCCCTCATTCAGCACAAACCCTTAGTAACACCAGCAATTAAACTCAAAACTTAAAGATGAAAAGATATTAAAGCTAAATCTCTGCTTTGATTGGATCTGCTGGATGGTGTGTTTAATTGTCTGATTGGTTACCAAGCAGCAAAAAAAATGGCTGTTAAACTTCAGTCTATACACACTAATCTGCTGTATAACAGTGATGGCCTTTTTAGGGAGTCTGATCAGCCGTCCTTAAATAGTTTCTCCAAAATATTACATGCTATGAAAAAGTTAATGTCATGCCTGCAATCAGCATCACAAAATCAATCAGATACACCAAAAACCTGCACAACATTGCTTCCTAACTTTTAACCAGCCCCACCTAAAACTAGGTTCTGCCTTATTCAGGTTCTGTGTGCATAGAATGCATAACATTAAATAAATCTTTTATTGTGCTCACCTTTGCCAGAACTAGTGCTGATGTATTTTCTCATGCAGAACTGATGTACACAACCGAATCAAATTCAGTGCATCACTTTTTCAGTGAGTGTAAATAAAATCTTTACCTGCAGACACTCGGAGTGGAAAGCAGCGATAAGATCAAAAGCGTCTTGCTCTCTCTCTTCCTGACACAGCGTTTTATATTTTTATTTTCCAACAGATAAACATGAGCCCTGAAAGAGCAGAGCAGAGTCTCAGATGACCACAGATTTTGTCCACTGTGGCCTTTTTCGTCCTGCTGTTTTTAAAGCTCACAGCATTCCGAGATGCATATCGCACTGAAAACACTCACTTCCAGCTTCTTCTCACCCGGTGAACTCTCGGCCTGTGCTGATACAGAGTTTCCACATCCGCACGGCCTTGTTAGAGTTTTTCTCCTGGGTTCTGAAGGTTCTCCTGAGGCCTTTCGCCTCACTCCTCTCGGCCTGAGCTTCAGTTTCCTGCGAGGGCCACGTTTCCTGACTGCGGATCAAAGCCTCCTGACATGCTTGCCGTTCTGCGACACCCGTGGGCTCGTAGTTGTAGCGGAAGTTCTGAAACCTTCTCTAGAGCCTCCAGATCCAGTCACACTGATTAGATCACTGTGGGGAAGCAAAGGGCAACCTGAGGTCTCTGCGGTGATTTAATCAGCCTGACTGGATCTGAAGGCTCTAGAGGAGGTTTCTCTGTTCCCCTTGTAGCAGACGGAACCCCACAAATCTGCAATTCAACACTGCTGTGACAAACAGAAGTGCTCAGCTGGGGGGAAACCGCGGTTATACAGCTAACACGTTCTCTCAGGTGCTTCTGATGGGAACCAACCCGGAAAGAAAGAGTGGGCCTGCAGAAATCAAAGTGGCCAGGCAGCACGTTTTGAATCCAAACCTGACCTGAGCTGCCAAAAATCTGTCCAGATCTGACCCCTGCTGCACTCCGAATGACAGAACCTAAGCACAAGGTTCTAACTGTGGCAGAGGTCGTGGAGTTCTCCTGGTGGAGGGTCTGAGGTGACCTCAAACAAACCTGGGCATGAGTTTCAGCCAGATGGTTCTCAGGGCCGTGCTGGGCCGTTCCGCGCTGGCCTGCACTTTTGAGACTGGGTGTCTGTTGCACTGCTAAATCAGAACCAGGAAATACCCAAGAAAACTACACAAACTAGTGGCTAACTGCTAACAGGCTAATAGCAATGCACACAGCACCCACCACAAAACAGGTTTGATTCTGTCCGTCACTCCAGCTCCAGCCTCTCTGTCTCTCAGTGGGTGGTGGGTAAAAGGGAAGTGCAGACATAATTAAACATCTCTTTGCTAAGAATTCTGGGTAATGTATGTCCTGCTCCGGTCCAACTCGCAGAGGTGGATCAGATCTACAGGCTTGTTCTGCTGGACTTTCAGGATCAATTCTGGGTCAAACTGATACAGCAGAACAGAAGCCATTAAAAGAGCGGCCATAGCGGTGTGGGGGCAGAATTGGGAGGGTGGAACCGCTCTGGCAGTTGACCGATCTGAACAGTGTGGCTGAGCTGACCCATCAGAGCACACTGAACTCATCGGGAGGCGGAGCTTAATGACACAGGAGCTCTAACAGAGCGTTTCGGTCAGAGGGTGAATAGAGATGAACAATAAGAGAAAAATAATGTTTTTGGGACAGTGAAGCTGTAGATCTACTCTAGACTCCAGCCTCACACAGCTGTAACAGGCATCAGAAATAACTACTAAACTGGAGTTTATACATTTCACTGATATATACCCACACTGGTTATTAGGGGTGGGAATCTCTAGGCACCTCACGATTCGATTCGATTACGATTCAGAGGCTGCGATGCGATTATAAAACGATTATCGATGCATCTTTTTTTCTATACAGCATTTCTATTTACTCACTGTGTGAGCTCAAGTTTCAGGTTTATTTGTCATTTGCACAACATGTCAGGACCTTTATGCACTGAAATGCTTGTGGTGAGGCTCAGATAATCACTGTACAGAAAGGAAATAAGTAAAAATAAAAATGCAAGAAAAACCAACTGAAATATATTAAATATACACAAAATATACACAGAATATACACAGAATATAGAGACAATATACATTTTAAAGTGACTAAGTGACTGTGTGTTATTGTTATTTAAAGTGACTTGGTGCTTTTAAACCAAAGCGTCGTGTGCAACATAGCGCGAAAGTCCTTTTTCACAATGACTGAGAACCGCCGTGCAGACTGCAGGTCACATAGCAGCGATGCGTTATTCGCATTTATAAGCAGCGCGGTTGGTTTCCTGGTACGTTAAATCTGCAACGAGAGGCTGTTAAACACTAAAAAGTGGCGAAGCTGAAGTCGCTTCTCTTTCGAATTCTCCCGTTCCACCTTAAATGGTGTCGCATTTACATTCGGCGCCTCAGTCAGAATTTAAGGTGGAACGGGTAAATTCAAACAAGAAGCTGGAGAATAAGAAGCGACTTCAGCCTCGTAAAACACACATTTTACAATAAGCTGCTCTAGTTTTGAATAAAAGTGGAAAGCGGCTAAAGCGTTTATAATTTTTAGCCCATACTAGGACATCATCACATACTGGACATTAAATGTTGTGGCTCTTCTTATCATTTGTGTTGTGACTCCTGACCTAACCTGGCTTTAATGCAGAGGGAGCCGGGCGGATTTCTCACTCATCCAGTAGTGATTTTGTTATGTGCCGCCACAGACTGTCCGGGCGCTGCACTTACCCACTTCCAGTTCCGCCTTTTGCGTTCCGTCAACATTACGTTATAAATTAAATATTTAGAAAAACGTTTTTTGATGTTTGTGAATCGATTCAGAATCATTCACATCCGCATCGCGATGCATCTAACAATCGATTTTTTCCCGCACCCCTACTGGTTATAATTAATGACATCTTTTGGGAGCCCTTTGCTCTTAATAGTGATCTGGGACCCTCAGTCCTCCTCAGCTCGAGCCCTGCTAAGCCAGAACGGTGCACATTTGCTGCCTTTGTTGTGTGAAGTGTGAAGCAGGAGTCACTGCAAAGACCTAAACGCTGCTGTTAATTTGGAAAATGGAAAATGATTTTTGCCCACACTGTCTGTCCATAACGGCCTAAAGCGCGAACCAGCTCTGGGTTCCTTTTAGACTCGCCTGAGTCAGAGCTGCTCTGCTGGTCACTAATCTGGAGTCAGCATGTGGACGGATGAGGTCTGGACCCGATCCAGAACACTCTGCTCTTTTACACATCTCAGGTCATTAAAAAGGAGCCATCTGCACTGACACCCCCCCATTACTCCGAGAACAAAGCGCGGAGATTGGAGACGAATGCTGTCAGCTTTTTTATTTATCTGTGTTGTTTTACGAGTTGCTGGGACACTTCAAAGGCCGGACCTGCAGGAGAGAGAGTGCTGTTTTGTTTTGATATTTCCCAATAAAACGGTAATGATATGCTCTAACATCTGGATCCAGTTGCCAGCTTGCTCTGGAGTTCCGAAGTGTCCGTTGTTGTTATTATTTTTCCCGGTGATGTTTTGTCCCGGTCAGATTAGAGAGGATCTTGTAACGTTCTTTAGTGCTCTTTTACAATTTCACCCTCTTAAAAAAGGTCACGTAATCCGCACTCGCTCAGGCTTACCACCCAGACATATGTGCTGTTTCACCCCATAATTCCTTGTGTCTTGTCATGTCTGGTCCACTGCGATCCATTAGAGACGGATTCCACCAGTTTTTCAAAATTCAGTTATTAAGATGTAAACAGTTTATTCATACATTCAGACAGAAAAGTCATGAGTGTATGAATAGTGTTAACATGATAATTGATTAAAGTCCCTAATTAATGTTTATAATGTATTTTCATAGTTGATTTTTATGTTCAACTATGAAAATAATGTCTGTGAAGTATTGAAAGTATTAAATAGACTCTATTGAAGCTGATTTTGTCATACAGCTAAAACACACTGCACTGCTTTATAAACACAAATGAATCTTTCTTTAGGGTCAAGTTTGAGGAAATAAGACAATTCATGATTCATTCGTGATTAACTGCACAGAATTGTGAGACTAATAACGATTAATTATTTTAATTGATTGATAATGATCAGTCAGAAGGTACCAGGCGTCGCCATGACTACAACACAAATATAGACATTTTATTTAGTATCCAAAACCACCAGTGAACCTACACGAGTCTTCTGTTTATGTGGAATGTTGATGATGGGAAATGTGAAAATCCGGATTTGGTCAGGTCAGGTTCGGTCGGGTTTGGGCGGTCAGGTTTCTGAAATCATGCTGCAATTTTATATGAACTACTTTTGACTCATAGTTCATGGAAACAAGAGGAGAGACTGTGTTTGTAAACATTAAATCCAGACCACATAAGTGTTTCTAAATGGAAGTGGAGATGTTTTATTATGTTTTGAAATTTGATGGAAAGTTCTTGTGTACAGTTGGTTTTGCGTTCATTATACAGTAGTTTGGACAGAAGAAAGTCAGAAATGCAGACTTGGACCTGGAAATCAGATGTAAATGTAATTCATTACTTACTAAGTGTGTGATTAAGTGTCAGTATGTGATCATGTTACTCAGTTGAGTGCGACCCTCAGTTGAACGTGTCACGGCTGCTTTGCTGCTGCAGGTTACTGCACTGCTGTGAGGCTGACGTCTGTGCACAGCGTAGTGCTGCGTATGAACTGCAGATAATGCAGGTATCTGGTGTACTCGTTCACAATCTTCAGCCTTTTTTTCTGCAGATACATAAATAAACAGATTCTAATGTGCTCATATTCAGTTTCAGACAATTTGTAGGAAGCTTTCCAAATGAGGAAATGTTTGAAGAACAGAGCTGTATATGTTTTTATACTAATTGAGAAGCTGTATAGCTCTGATATTGAATTGAACATTAATGTCCAGAATGGTCCATGTTTGTAAAGTGGTGGCCAGATATCACTGATTGAGCAGCTATTCAAAGTAATTTCATGCCAAGATTTTACTATAAACAGATTGTTTACATTTACATAACATTGCCATCTTCACTGTGTAAGTTACTGTTTAATAACAGTTATTATAAAAGAGGAGTTTCCAAGCTTTTGAACAGATTTCGTCATATGTTCATATAATGACAGTAAAGCTGAACCGATCAGGTCAGCAGTCCTTTCTGCGGTTCCTGATCAGGCGTGGAGTCGTTCCTGCAGTGTTCTGCTGAGGTAGAACCTCTGTGTGAAGCTCAGATGGACGAGGCTTCATCCCTGCGGTAATGGAAGAGCCTGCGGTCAGTGCCAGCGTTCTGACCTGCTGATTGTTTCCAGATCAGGCTTTGCTGTTGGCCGGTTTCTCCTGCTCTGCAGTAATTGGCAATTATCATGCAGGGGTGGGCAGACGCTGCCAAACTGCCGTCCCCTCCGCCGGAGCTGCCTGAGCAGCTGGAGCGGTCCGGACTGTAACGAGCGGTAGATAATGCGTCCTCTCAGTAACACCGCATCACTGCGCTGGTTTCAGATCAGCCTGGACGCAGCCGAGGGCCGAGACTCCGGGTTTGTAATGCAACGTAATGAGTTTTGTCTTTTTGCTGGAACAGTCCCAGCGTGGGGTGTTCTGGGAAATCTGTGCGGAAATCCTTAATAAATACCAACCTGATCTCGCTGAGAGCTCAGAGGAGTCATAATGAGTGAAGACAATTTCTCATTATTCCTCCTAATCTCTGTCCTCTGCGTCTGCAGCGTCCGCGCAATTACTGCACAATAACTTCAGCATGTTCCCCGAACTGAGAGCAGAACAGAGCAGAGTTTACTCAGAACACACTTAGAATACAGGATGTCTTAAAGGGAAACTCCATCCTAATCTTAGTCTAGTACTTGGAGTACAAGCTGTCGCCCTGCACGACAGCTTCAACATGCTTCTCTTAAAACCTCGTTACTTAAAACACATTTACAGAGGCGTCAGTGCAAACTAATATTTTTCTGGAACAGTCAGAGGTGTTTGTTGGGCTTCGTTCACCAACCGTTCATAAGACGAAATTCCTTCTTAAACCCACTAACGCAGTTTTGGGATGGGAACAAGATCTTAATGTGTGGCCATCACTTAGTAAGGTGTGAGAACAAGATCCTAATGCATCGCCATGACTCAGTAAGGCACAATTTCATTCCCACGCCTTAAATCGTGGCCATGACTTAATTTTCTCATTCCCATGCCTTATGAAGTTGTGGCCATGACTTAATTATCTCATTCCCATGCCTTACTAAGTTGTGGCCATGCATTAGGACATGGCCCTGGCCATTATAATCACATAATCAGTATTACAGTAAACCTCTTACTGTAGTTGTGCTGAGTTTACTGACGCTGCATTTCTTGGTGATCTTATTAACACAAGCGTATGTGTCCACTGGGACACGCCCTCCTGAGTTTTCAACATCCACTTGTTTTCCATTGTTACCCTACACCCGTTTCCACAGTTACGCTACACTCATATCCGTGATTATACTACACCTGTTTCCATGGTCACACTTTGCAAATTTCCTTGCTTTCCACGCCCTCTTTCATGGTTATGCTACACCAGTTTCCATGGTTACCCAACACCCTATGGTTATGCTACACCTGTAACGAGTCAGAACAAATCAGGCGCTCACAGATAAAAAGCAGTTTTAAGGAGATCCGAGATCGTAGGGATTAAACAGGCAAAGGTCAAAAGTGAGAGAGAGTAAAGAAAAGCCAAAAGGGACGTCCAGAGAACGGTCAAAAAACACAGAGTCAAAAACCTGAAAAGACAAAACGGCACAAAAAGGGCAAAAATAAACCAGGTCAGGCAGATAAACTACACAGAGAAGATGGGGCCAAACTTCACAAAGGACAAACGGACAGTAGAGTGCTGGACACACTGAGGAGAGTCAGTAATCTGGTGAAGCTGATCTGGGATTGGCTGGTGCCTGAGAGTTCTGAGTCGTGTGAGCCTCCTCTGAAGTTCAGGAGCACAAGAGTCTGAGAAGTAGCAGCAGAGTCGGAGGGAGGCGTGACAATACCCGTTTCCATGGTTACACCACACTTTTTCCATGGTTACACTA